>NC_056743.1:1825040032-1825042532 GCF_019279795.1 Protopterus annectens | reverse complement strand
ACCACTAAAAGCCAGAGCGATGCATCTATCATCATACAATCAGTTTATGACACTGCAAATTAAGTGCTCTACTGATTAAAAGCAGCTCTCTGTGCCATCAGTTTCAAAGGAAAGGAGAATAACAAAGCTGACACAGCACTGCATCTTGTGCAAAAACACGGGAGGCACTGCTGTAAGTAATTTATAGGAAAGATGAGGATATTCATCAGCTTGTAAATCTTACAGGTGATGCTCTTAAAGTACTAAGGCCACAGTACTAGCATTCAGCCAGCACTGTGGCACAGAGGGGATAAAGCCTTGCCTATGGCCAGGTGAATCTTGCTTTATTAGAGGCTTGGTCATCTGAAGTCTCAACTGTCCAGATTTTTTGCAGAACGTCCTGATTTTTACCTCATATCTTTGGTCTATTTCTCATAAGATTGGTGATTTTCTGACAAATTACTGAGGATTGAATTCACTAAATAATGACATACATTTGAGTTTCTGAATTCATATCCTAAAAAAATGCATGTGAGCACAAATCCTGTTATTCTAGCAATGTTCTAAGTCTATAAGAGCAATATTTAAAATGTTTCCCCTATTTTTTGGGACTTGTTCCCCACCCCCCACATTATTTAGGCTCTGTCCAGATTTCTTTCACTAAGAGATTGAGAGATATATCCAAGGTGCTGGCAAGAGAGGATGGGCATGCCCATTGCAGGTGGCAGAGGGGAGGGATTTGCAGTATGATTTCCCTGGTCAAGACTTGGGAATGTTCCACAGAGCGCTACCAAGAAGGGGTAGGATAGCTTGCTTATGATAGCCCATATCAAAAATGAATGAGGGTTCAGTAATAATCATCCATTGTACGTACCACCTTCAGAACTCTTTAGTCATGCACAAGGAAGGAGACTAATGCAGAAAAAACATGGGAATAATATGATGCTTAGTAATGCCTCAGTCTCCTCTTGGGCCCATCTCATCAGAGACGGTATAGATGTGTATAGGAGAGGTAGGTAATCGCAGCAAAAAAGGGTCAGCTGAGTAAAGAAAAATAAGGGCAGGAATATGAGATCTGCAATAAAACATTCAGTGTGGTACACTATGAGCCTGTAATATATGTAAAAGCCCTTGCAATAAATAACATGTGCTTAATGCACTCTGAATTTAAGAAAAAAATAACACTTATAATAAGTGAGATTCATAAGCACTAGCTTTTTTTCTCAGTGAGACTTACATTACCACACAGAATGGCAGAAGCTGTCACAATAATGCCTTGGAAACTAGATTGCTTTGCAAGCTATAACAGCAGTACAGAAGATAAATTTATTAAATAGCTTTTACAGTTGGTTGATAAGAGACGTAGTTTGACTTTTTTTTTTTTTGTGGCAATAGAAAATGTGGCAGCCCTTCAAGCTCTTTTAAAGGACATAGAATATTGGACCAGTGAAAATTCCAAATGTAGTACTGAGAATTACATTAAGGTCTTGAATAAAGACTACTTGTTAAAATACTCTCAAATAGGTTCATGAAATCCACCAGTCTACCTTCACTCTTGAGGTAAATTTCCTGAATCCATAGTAAAGTGACTGTGATTGGTAATGTGATCTGTGTTGTTTCTACTATATTTTTTAAAGGTGTAGGCATATATGAGCGCACACACACACACACACACACACACACACACACACACACACACACACACACACACACTCACTCACAAAACCCATTTACATAACCAAATGTTTTTGATATTTTATTTTATTGTATCCTGAACCTCTCATATACTGCATATTTATGAATGTTAACTACCTGCATGTCTGCTAGTATGTATTGTGAGTACTAGATGTGCCCTTTGTTGCTAGTGCAGTATATAGAATGAATAAACTAGCAATTTCCCACATGTCTGACTCATCTGAGGGAAATGAGCTGATTAGGTTCTATTCCTGGCTAGGGAACAAATAGGCAGCAGAGCTCTCACCTTACCTGGACAATGAATGAACCTGGCTCACACCACTCACAGCTCATTGGAAAAACTATAGGGCTAACAATACTGTTATAAGAGCTAATCTGCAGTTGTATAATCCTTAAGAAATTTAAGGTATGTATTATCATGATGATTGAAGAAAGTGTCTGTTTATATAGAACTGACCACTGTAGAGGTCAGAGACGTATTAGTAATCATGATAACAGGTAATGTTTGGATTTTACTTGATAACTATGATGCAGGTCATTATGCACTAAGAGATGACAAGATTGTGGTAGAAAATTAATATTTTAATGTAAATTTGAACTTGTACATCACTGGTGGATGACAGCATAAGGCCTTTCATGGGTGTCAGTTTTGTTTAGTTGTTGAAGACAGAACCCTGATATTGTAACACTACATTCACTCCTAAAAGCCTCCGTCTCTCAGGCAGTCCATTGCCATAACACTGATAGCATAATACCATGTAAACTCATAACTGCCACACTCACATGCACAAATAGTATTACAGCACAGTATTTGCTCCTACGTATA
>NC_056743.1:1824962532-1825035032 GCF_019279795.1 Protopterus annectens | reverse complement strand
TATATGTTGATATATTGTAACAGTAGACATATGTATGGGTGTATAAGTAAGATGAACATGTGCAAATATGGTTTACATTGTGGGATATTGTGCCAATAACTGTGTAATGTACAATATTTTAGGCAGATCTGTATTCCATTCTACATAGCATTTCTATTATGTTATGCAAACAGTAGTTATGTCTATTGGCAATTACAATGCTCAATAACAGGGCACATATCACTTGTATTCATCTGACAGTTTAGCAGCATGATAGCAAAGATAATTGGAAGAGCCAGGTAACTATCCATGCACATAACACATGTAATATCCACCTCTCTAGTATTGTTTGCAAGCAATAACAGCTGTGCATGTGTACATGTTATGTAAATGTGTAGTAATCCTTGTTACAGGGCTGGACCTCTCAGTATCGTTTGCAAGCAATAACAGCTGTGCATGTGTACATGTTATGCAAATGTGTAGTGATGATTGTTACAGGGCTGGGACAAATGGCTATGTGCACACCTACATAGAGTGGATATTGAGAGTAGAGACACACTAGTTGAACTACCAGGTTTGTGTAGCCTAACTTCTCATTGCCACCCTAACAGCCACTTGCACATACTGTATGTAAGGTAATGCACAGTACTGGTAATGAAACGGGTTGCATATTATCTTTAACTCCATTGTAACATCTGCCGTAGGAGAGTACGATGTAGAAGACTGCTGCCCTTGTGTAATAGCTGCTTCATAGGTGATGGCTTACATTATCTGATTATATCCTGATCATGTTGATAGTGGCATCAGAGTCTATTGATACATGACTCTGTTTGGGGAGTGGGTGTCTGTGCCCAGCAGAGCTTATGGTCCTGGTGGATATGTGAGTATATACCCAGAAAAGGAACCAGACCTGTAGACACTTGCATCATCTGTAATCAACTATCAGGATGTGATGTGCTCCTCAGAGGAAGATTGCTGCTAAAGGTAGCTACAATGTTTCCGTAATAGCCAGTGTTGTCACATCCATAACACAAATATTTACATGTGAGCATCACTGTCTAAAACATCTTCATAAGCAATAGGTAAAGTAAATACAGTACTTGGTACTTGTAGTACTGAATGCTCATACAGACAAGTCCACTAGTCAGCTACTGGTGTTTACTAATGTCAACTTTGTGTATGTGGCCATCCTGGGGGAATTTAATCTCTATGCCATGTACACTACCAAACCCACCTAACACCACACCCCACACATTGTCTGGGATGCAGCTACAGGGGTAAGTTGGAAGGCAGTCCAGCCTACAGCCATGACTGGACTTGACAGTCATGAGGTGTAGGTTAAAACATGCATCTCATCATCACAACCAACACATACCCTTACCAGAACACAGTAAAGACACCCACACACACTACCAGAAATCACACACATTCACAGATGCTTCTAAGTATCTGTCCAAACAAGTGACCTCCCAAGCTGGAAGAGACAGACAACAAAATACACAAACTGTATGACATAGTTTGCACAATTGTGCCACACCTCAGAACACGTGACTGGAAATATGCCCAACAGTACTCATTTGTGAATGCAAACTCTAGCACTATGTTACACACCAACCTATACGAGGGCATACATACTGTCAGCTGCCTGTCTGCCATGATTAGCCACATACCCATACACTCAGACCACCCTTTGAACTATACACATGACTCTGGCATATTCTATGTTGTTGTGCAGGACCTGTGATGCAGTAGCCTGGACTGCATAGAAACACA
The DNA here is from genome assembly GCF_019279795.1 of Protopterus annectens. Lineage (NCBI taxonomy): Eukaryota > Metazoa > Chordata > Ceratodontiformes > Protopteridae > Protopterus > Protopterus annectens. The sequence goes on along the minus strand of NC_056743.1, from coordinate 1,825,033,280 downwards.
TATGCAGATACGTCCCAAGGTCTGGGTAGCATTCTGCCATTGGCCAGAATGATACTGCAGTACAGGGACAAATGGATTGTATTTCACAATTGTCTAATGTAGTGGTGCAAGTCAAAGGGTATCCAGTATCTGTCTGCCTGGGATAACATGGTTGACAGACCATGATGCTTTGCCAGACAGGGCCTAAACCTGTCACCCCTGGGAATCTGGATATGGCCTAGGGCTCATGCTTCCCCTATAGTGCCTTCATCATGCACAGTTCAAGTGAAGGTCCACTGCTGTTACAGGGACAGCCAAGCAATAAACTGCGGTTCTCGCTACTCGATGATGATGATGATCATCATCTTTCGGCTTTTCCCGTTAGGGGTCACCACAGCAGATCATCCTGTCAGAAAAACTATATGAACTCACATATGTCAATCCCTAACATGGAGAACATATCTGTGCAATGGCCGAGACATGTTTCAATGCTCTGGAGAGCACACCTGCATGACCATGTTATAACACATACCTCACCTCTTGCCCATTATCCTTTATTGGAACACATGGGCTGCAGGTGTGTCTATATTCCTGAAAGATATGTACACCCCCACGGTAGTTGCACTTGCATAACTTCAGATGCATTATGCTGAGCAACTACCTTTGTGCCAAAGTGGAATTCAAATTGCACCTTGCGACAGATCCCCACCCATGCTGCGGATTTCCCAACTGTCATAATGTGCTGTAATGGGGAAGATTATGTTTGAGACAGAAAACCATAATAATGGCTACTCTCAACTATTCCATTATGAACTGGGAAGACTCCTCATGTACCAACACCTGCACTCAATGCATGTTGGATTCCATCAACCCCAATGACCTGGATCACAATAGTCACACAAACAGGACTAGCAGTATGCTACATAGTCAGTCTCCAAAGCCAATGTTATGCTTCCTAAGAGCAAAGTGGTGACTGTCATGGCACCCATGCAGATGGACAATGCATGTGCAAATGCTGAATCCTATACAAATGAACCTTAAGCAGTCACATATGTGCAGTGATTGTGCCATTGAAACAGAACCAAGATTCAACCAAACACAAACAAGAAGGCAAACTGGTGGTACCATGCTTTAAACTGTACCACAGAAGGTAGTAACTGTTGCAAGAGTGAACACACATGAGTGTAGGTGTTCTCTGGTCAGCCTCAGTAAGATGCAGATACACCATATAAAACCACACAAAGCTGCTGTGAAGCTAATCATCTACATATTATGAGGCCAACCACAGAGCATTCTATAGCTGTGCCATTAATCGTAATGGCAATGACAAGACCTGCCGTGCTGCACAGCACTATGGCATGGAAAGTACTGCACCTACAGAAATAGTACCTGTTCATCCAGATAGGGTCTTGGAGAATCTAAACCCACTCCCACCCCCCAACAGGTACACATAGTTATATATCCATGTACACTACATAGCCCCTGTAATAACAATTATGCAGGTACAAGCTGCACTCTCTAAAGCCATACATACAGCTTTCATGGGACCTGTCAACATCCCAGGGTGTATCCTACACAAATGTAAGAACAATCAGCTCTCCACATACACATCATGTTCAATCATAGCTCCATGTCAGGCTATGTACACACTGAATGGTGCACAGCAACAGTTATCACACCCCACAAAGGGGGAGACACCATTGATAATGGGAAATAGTGCACCACTACCCTGCTGAGTCTGGTCTGTAAGGCCATGAACCGTGATCAATGTGTTGGATGTACTCAATACAGATGTAGATGACAGTAAGGTTGATTCACACAGCATATCATGACCTTGCCAGGTCTTAGGACACCATCACCCATACTGTGTTCCAGCTACACTCAGCAAACTAGGTGTATATTCCTATGTCACATGAGTGATTGGCAACTGGACTGCTGGCAGAACCAACACTACAGAAGGTGTCTGACTAATACACGCACATCAAACCAGTGCCAGTTACAGTAATACAGGGTTCATTCCGGGTACTCCCCCTCTTTGTTATCTATACCACAGACTAACACAGAAAGCATCTGCCCATTGATGTTTGCAAATGACTATGAACTAGGACCAATAGATGACTCAGTATGTGCTGCGTTCAACATACAGAAGGGCCTTTGTGTGTCAGATGTGTGGTGTGTGACGTATGGCCACAATCTGACAGCTAAGTATTGCATTGTCATCCCCCATGTTAAAAATCCTGTACCCATGAACTACCACCTAGGCAGCGGTCAACGTAAAGGCAACTGTGTGTGCATGGGATGCAGCTGGACAGTAGTCTTTCCTTTGATAGTTACTTCACCACACCTGTCAGGTAGTCATATATGGCACCCCTAATCATGACAGGGTGCCTTCCATGAGTATAGAGATAATTGTTCAGCCATACTCAACACTCATGTGACCCACAATAGATCACATATTTCCTTTAAGGGTTATTGCCCATGTGTAGATGGCCTACACTGCCCTTCCCAATCCCTAGCTCCACTATGTAGCATGCAGCCTACCCTGAATAAAGCTATGTCCAATGCAGAGATGTTGAACTGGCTACACTTAACACATCCTGATTCCAAATAAACACATACTTCATGGACATCCACCTTTCTAGTACAAGGATCACAACATGCCTGACAGATCTCTGTCCCATACACTTTACATACTTTTGCCATACTATGCATCCCTGTCCAGCATAGCTGCACATCGCCCCTCTCTGTGACATGGTGTGATGACCGCATGCCAAATATATCAGTAACCCTGTGGATCAGTTCTGTGGCACTGCTTGAACTGGCCACTGAAACTTGCCTGTCTGTTACCTACAGCTAGGTAACCTTTTTGCCTAGGCTCGTAAATGGCCCAGGGCATATAGCCTACTAGTTCACTATGACCATACATGCTATAGTTGATATCTAATTATGCAAATACCATCAGGCTAGCTATTGTCCCATGTGTTTCACATGTGCAACACAGGCAATACATGGCAGGATGCTACACAGCTGTACAGTGCCATGTAGATGTATATGGCAAAACACATACATGTAAAACATTCTGTGAGCAAGTCTGCAGGGTCACAGGTCACATCCTTAAAGGCTGTGTATGACTATATATGTGACATATACACAGCATTAAGTTCTATTGCATTAATGTGAACACATCCAGGCATGTGCTGATAGGTAAAGACACCGGTACAGGCAAACAGACAAGCCCACGTCAAGAAAACATCCACATGGAATATGAGCAATGTCATTACATGACACACACATATATGATGATAACATCACATCACCAGTAAGTGTCAAATATGTGTGACTTAAACATGTCAGTGGTGTTAGTGTCATGTAAATTTGCAAAGACTTATTTGTAATCTTAATAAATGTGATACACATGTATGTTCAGCTGTACTTCTGTACTTCTCTGTGAGTTACTGTGACCTGTCTCCATCATTATGTCTTCCAGGTATGCCACGTGGCAGGCTGCCAGCATACACCTGCTTGGAGGATGAGGTCCTCATCCCATACCTCCTCGACAACTATTCAACACTCTTCAACCATGTGCCACAGGATGCACAGCAGCGGGATGCCCTGTGGGAGGAACTCCGCAGGAGGGTAAATGATGTTGGCGGTCACAATTGCACCTTTCAGCAGGTGCGCCGACACTGCACTGACCTGATTAGACTGGCAAAACAGCATGCTAATGCAATCACCAGGGAACAAGGGGCAACACATGGGGGGCTACTCACCCAGCCCCCATTCACACATACCGAGGAGCTACTGGCCAACCTGGGGACAACTGCAGACCTCCATCCACAAGCTTTAGCTGGTATTGTGGAGGTGGGTGTCTCTCAACCACCGAGCCTGTAGTTGCCTGGTAAGAAAGAACTGTACATATAACACAACTATGTTTCACATAATTACATGTGTTACTGTACAATATGTAATGTAACATCATATGCAAGGCATATATTTACACATGCCACATACTGTAATCTGCTACTCTATGTATGCACAGATGTGCATACTCCATAGTATGGTGTATTGTAATGGTTTATGTGCTAACATGGACATTGCGCCCTGTAGCTATCACACAGGTGTGGATGATGATCTTACTGCTGTGACACTCCTGTTTAGGTACCTCTGGCATTTTGCAGTGACAGCAGCCTGTGTCAGGTGAGATTGTTATTATTTACCAGGCTTGATAATGCACAGATCATATTAATTGCATGCCATCTGCCATAACACACGTACACATAATGTATGGTGGTCCTGTTAATAGACACTGGTCAGACCTGCAATGCATCACAGTGGTTACCCATATGAAACAATTGAAGACTATATGAAACACCTACACTAAACCTTCCAAACTGTCATTGCCAGATGTGTGGACAACTGTGAATACAATGGTGGAGGTGTGTTTCACTGTAGGGACAGGTACTACATATCAGCATTACACATGTTGGGAATACAAATAGTACTGTACAGAGAGCATATGTGTGCACACACTCTAAATGTGTTGGAGCTGGAGTATGACCAGCCCACAGGATACACCCTTGTGGATTATACCCTTGCTATTAATGTCACACAATGTCATGTGCTATCTGACATGTCCATGACATGTAGTGGGCTCACTGCAACACTGCTCAACTATCCTGCAAAACATGATATCTCACATCCCATACATACCACCCTTTGTCTGCATAACCCTGTCCTCAGTGAAGCATATGACATCAATGGGTATATGTCATATGGTATAACGCTGACATGTGAAATAGATGGCCATCACAACCATTGGACAGAACATGTGTACACATGGCCATGGAGGATGGCCAGAGACATGAAGCAACACACACAGTAGAAATGATGTATATGTGTACACCCTGTTGTACATTGGCTCAACACAATACAACTATGGCCTTTGTGTAATGTTGATATTGCAGATGTGAAACACTAAACATCATACAGGCCTGTGCACAGCTTGTGTAGGCATAATGTGAAACCACCACGTAACATGTCTTGAAAATCTTGAGTGTGTCATGACATGAAAGCATTCACCTATACAGAATCCAAATACATACATGTGTTGCACAACATACACATACAACAACATCAGGCCACAGATACAGTACATTAACCTTGCTAGTGTCAGACACCACTGTCATGCCTTCTTCTCATGTGTGTGAGGTACACAGATGGCATGTGGGACATAGAGTACTGCTAAGTTAACCATGTGCGGGCATAGTTGCCAGGCATCAGTATGTTGGTTGCAGATGTGCAGGGGTGTCATCTGTATACCCTTCTGTGACCTGTGTCACACATTCCACATTAGGGTTTAGTGTGTATACACCTCAGTGACGTGGGTCACATTCCACATTAGATATGTATTGTATGTGAACACAGTCATGGCTATGAAGTGTGTCAGTAGCTCACACTGTATAGCAATAGTGAAGCCACATGATGCCCTGCAATGGCTATGCACATCAACTCAATGTGCAGTATGTTACTGCATATTTGTAGGGCTGACAGACAACATTGTGTCAGCTGAAGGCCCATGTTAGTATAACACGTCCCTGCATTGGGACACCATTACCGTACTGTAGGTTGGAAAGAACACCATTGTGTTACACATGTATGCATGTCATTCAACATGCCAGCAGAAGACATGTCATACTACATGTGATTGGCAAGGTTATACGCCGCACATCATGCCGGTGTACTGTAAACCTGTGCTGGTCTGTGGCACCATTGCAAAGTAGGGACAGCTATGTCAAACATGTGTGTACAGCCACATGCACAGTGTCTGTAGACTCAGCTCAGTGGCAGGTGGAATAATGTTGAACAGACATGCACTGCTTTGGGGGAGATATGCAAGCTAGGGCTCAGGCAAACATAGTATTCAGTCAACATACCCTTCTGCTCATGTCCTCACACATAGGGGCACTGGCCAACACAAAGCATCGGTGGCAGATGTACAAAGGTCAGCGATGGTCAGTTAATATGTGGTGTATGTTGCACACACCATGGCAGTGTGGTGCAATGGTGCATAGTTCATGCATTGTGATGCAGGTATGGGGCATAAGCTACTAACACAAATGGTAAAATACAGGTATGTATGCTAACCACCACTATAATTGTGTAAGGTGAATGCCGTCTGCTTTAACACATGCATGCTGTTGTGGGCAATTCAGGGATGTATGATAACTAGCATTATAATTGTCTAAGCTGAATGCCATCTGCCATATCACCTGCATGTTGCATGCCATTGTGTGCCATAGCATGTGTCTGTGTGTCTGTGTTGTATAACTTGTAATGTACAGTTCTTGTCTGCCCCTCACAGTTGTTGATGTAGGTGCATTGCCCTCCTGCGGTCCACCTGATGTTAGTGTCCCCACAGACTCTAGCAGTGATGATGAAAGTATGATTGAGGCACAGGCAGGGTTGTCAGGGGCTGAATCTGTGCCATTGTTTGCCATTCCACCTGTATCCCCTCATCCTCACACACAGTTCCCCTGCCTACACATACTCCATCACCACTGGCCATAGAGGAAGGACAGTTGGCGGGTGGTGGCATGGAACAGGGAAGTGTGGAGACTATGGAAGGTGTGCCTGCACACCATGATCTCAGTCAACTGACTGGTGATGTCCCACACAGACATGTGCCCAGTGCTGCTCGTAGGAGGACCACTGGCCAACATGCCCCTGCAAGACAAAGCACATCAGCTGGAGTCACCAGACACATGTTTTGAACTGTAATGGAGGCAGAGGCACGTGCTGAATGGCACAACAGAGAAGGTCTGAGGCTTAAGAGGTCTGCTGTCCATTCATTAACTGACAACATCCAGGCAATTGCAAATGTTCACCATCAACTTGCAGATGTTTTGGATAGACGATTGGGTAACATGGTGAGAGTCCTTGACTGTGGCATGTCAATCCTCGAGCATGGAATGTCTGTGCTGGAACATCTGGTTGGATTGAGGCATCGGGCACATGGACATAGGTCAGCTACATCACCTGTTGAAGGTCTACATGAACACATGCCCGCTCCCATAGTGGCGGTAGCAGCAGCAGTGCAGCTGGTACTGTACAGTCCACACCAGGACACAGCAGGCCACATGCATGTTGTCCTGGATGGTCCCAACAGGGACATGGTTCTAGTGTAAATGTGTCATCAGAAAGTACCCAATCTGGACCTCTGCCTGGTAGTGCCCCTGCAACCCCTGGCAGGTGCAGGTCACGTGGCCATGGCCGGATACCATGAACTGAGAAACCTGCCTTGTACAGTCTGCAGCTGTCAATAATACCCCTGTGTAGGCCAGCCACATGCCAGACCTGTGTGCATGCATACACACACACACACACAAGAAACAAATGTAGAGCACCTCAAAACACACACGCATAACCTCCACACATGCCCAATGATATCATAGGCCCTAGCTCACACGCACATGATGTCATCCAATGGCCAAGTCTAGGCATCTGGCAAACATTATCACCCTGTGCATATGATGATGCCTGTGCCACATCCCTGTCATCAACACCATCGGTGCAGGGACATGCTCATATGGTCTGATGTACAGGGTGAGCATACTAGGTAGACAATTGTAGATTAATATTGTTGAGTAGTGTTGACAGGCAGCAGACATACCATGTATTACAGTTTTAAAATGCATTTTGTACATTTGACAGTATGTATCATGTGTAACAACACTAACAGCATGTTGATCTTGATGTTCTGCCTTCCTCTTTCGGGTGTAATCTCCCCACACCACTACGTAATATACCTAACCACAACAATTTCAAATCCATGCTTCTCTCCCATCTCTCCTCCAAATGGGAATGTCCTTCACATACTCCCACCAGAAACTCCCACACTACTAACTCCACACCTAAATCACCATTTCTTTGCCTACTTTAACTTAATTCAGAGATCTTGCTCAGAACACCTTTTCATAAATCTTTTGCATGCATGCCTCTAGTCTGCCTTACTCATATTCTCAAACTTTCATTGTTTGCTTTTCTTATCCATTGTACCCATAATATTGTTTCCTCTGTAATATTGTTAATTTGTCTCTATTCGTATGTATTTGTATGTCTGTTTGGGGCTTTTCCCCTCGGGTCTCCACTGAAAAAGGGTAATGCTTACCCAGCTGGACCAACACGGTTAACAAATGCAAATAAATAAATAAATAAATAATTGCATGTGCCAGGGGATGTCAGTGTTTGCGGTTAGTGTCCCATATGTACATGTTGACTACTCACAGGTCTGTATGACAATACCTGCATGCACTTTGTAGCTTCCACATCACAGTTATAATCTCCCATGTTTCAATTATGTTTACTGTTCTAATGATCCAAGAGCATGATAGCTGTGTAGTAAGCTACTGTGTTCAGAGCCATCACATCCATAGTGGGTGACATCACAGGTATAGTTACCTGGAGTGGGGAGGAAGTAAAAGAGTGGTATAGTGGATTACAAGGGTAAAGGTCAGTGGAAATAGTGACTTCTCATTGGGAAGCAGTAATACCTGCTGCCATGACAGGATGCAAACACAGACACACCCACACACTCAGGGATTCACAGACACAGTAATACGCACTCTGACACACACACACACACACACACACACACACACACACACACACACACACACACACACACAGTTTCCAGTATTCGGATGAGAACCCCTGCCTATGTGCAAATCATCATTATAGTACTACACAATTACAAGACGCGCCACAGAGATTACACATGTACAGGTAGTCGGAATGGCCTACGATCGAGGACATCGACAGGGATGCTACAGTGCAGTGAGTGCATGTGGGGAGGGGGGTTCATCAGTAGGCTATGTAACAACAAACCACACCCCAGGGTGTTCATGTTAACAGGCGGTTAGAATGCCCATCTAAGATTGATGATATCAACAAGGATACTAGATTGCATTGAGTGGATGGGGGGAGGGGGCATTAACAGTTCACTATGGTAAAATATAGCCTCACTCCAGGGACCGGACAGCCATACACATGGACAGTCTCACACACACACACACACACACACACACACACACACACACACACACACACACACACACACACACACACACACACACACTGTGGCATTCACAAAGATATACACCTATATCACATACATACAGACACTTGACATGTGTGAGGTTCAACCACCTGCCTGTGCCTTTCTTTCTACACTTCACTCTGTACAGATGTCAACAACTGTGTTCAGGAGAGTGAAAAACATGTGGGATGTATTCCCAACCATACGTGACATATATGGACACACACACACCCACACATGCCAGTACAGTGAATCAAACACCTGCCTATCTCATGATAGGTATTACAGAGGTACAGCACTATCGCATTCATTACAAAGTGTACTGACTCTTTCCTTTGCTAACTGTGCTGATATATGCACAATATATGCACAGGGGAGGTATTACTTTTACAGCTGTCAAGAGGTTTGCCTTCAGTGTCACCCTTACTTCATTCTACATTGTCTGTATTCCACTTGAATTAACAAAACCAGACCTTAGCAGTTACACAGGTTATTGTAGGAATGGTTGTAACATATATATATATTTGTATGTATATATATATATATATATGTGTGTGTGTGTGTGTGTGTGTGTGTGTCTGTAAAGCAATGCATACCCCGTGCAAATGCACTTACACATGATTACTGGTGTTTATATATGCTTGAACCTGCTTACTAGTGCCTTTTTCATTATGACACTGACACTTCGCTCCAGTTCACTTTTAATTGTTATTTTGCAGGTTATACAGTGGACAGATGTCGAAATATGTTCATATACAAATTACCGATGGAAAATGGTATGTGCTGCAGTGGGATTCGGAACGAGAATGTCTGTTCATTAGGTGGATGCTCTAACCAATACACTATTGCTGTGCTGCTTCATTTGCATATATACCCATATACCCATGACTCCTGGTTCTTCAAAAACCCACCCCAACACCTCACTAACACTGCAGTCATCCATTCTCCAGTTGGATTCACTGTGTATCCACACCACTACACATTGGCCACTCCCTACTCCTGTAGACCCATCCCATCAGTTGACTCACTCCATGTAGCCTCAGAAATCCCAAACTTTTAGTCCACAAACATTGGTGACATGAGTTACCAAAAGGACACTATTCGCAATTTTTGGGTTGTGCCACATGGGACACACGTCTTTATTTCAAGATTAGACTCTATACTTCATTACATCCTTACTCCTGTTAACCTGACACTACAATAAATTAATAAGTATGACTATGTGGTAACGCACACATTACACATGAGAGCTAATTATGTATGAGTTCAGCCTAATTCTTTTACAAATAGACCGGTTTAGTAATTGGCGTTGCCATAGCAGGCAGCTAACAGGAATGATTCCATGTGTGAGAAAGTCCTCACATTTGATTTTTTTCAGCACAGCACTGACTTCGGACATTGTACACACTTCTGCATTTTAGCAGTTTCATCCCTTCTCTCTTATGCACAACCTATTATTCTATCTACTGTTGAGGTTTGTAAGGGCACATTCATGTTATTTATGTCTGCAAATGGAATGAATGTGTTACAGAGAATGTACTTCTACATATAGATGTATGCATGTGTGTATGCATATATACTTATAACGAACTTGCTGACCTCCACAAGGTGGTCCAATTAGAACCAGCCCATCCAACCCTGACACGCCTTGATCCATACTTTCGTACCCATAGTTCCTCCACCCCACCTGAGTTCAGCATACACGCATACCATCCATTGTCCAGTTGCTATCGCAGCCATGACACACCTCCACACATTGCCCTCTCCCAAGCATTAGGGGCCCTACACATATGTTGTCCCAACCCATGTATTCTCAGGCTCTCCCACCATTTAGTCCTTGAACATACCTGCCCTTGCTTGTGTAATGGTCGGATGGCCAAACAGCCTATCGATGGTGGGACTACCCTCTGATTGTAAAGTAGACTTAGCTGATCAACAGTGTTACTCCCACTGGTAATATCCTGCCTGCGGTGTGAGTAGCAGTGCTTTGCTCACTCCTGCCCAGCTTGATATGACATACGGTGACAGCGCTATATAATACTGGGGTTGCTGTTGATTCCCTTCTCATTCCTTTTGTATGCTTTATTGTTACAATGTTCATTCTTCATAAATATATATATATATATATATATATATATATATATATATATATATATATATATATTACATATATCTGTACATACTTATATACTTTTCCTATGCTGGGCACTGCTTACACCTGCCAAGAGCACTCAGACTTGCTTACTGGTACTTATATATGTTTACTGCTGCTTATTTGTGCTTACACCTGCTTATTAGTGCCTTATTCATTATGACAGCACCACTTTGATTGAATGAAATTTAGTTAAACATCTCATGTGAAACTCTTATGTCAGTTTTACAGCAAAACGACATTCATTCCACATGGAAAATGACATGTGCTATTGTTGGACTCGAACCGTGAATGCCTGTTCATTAGGCAGATATTCTAACCATTACACTATTGATGTTTACGTTGATTCTGCATGTTTTTCTCTTTTTTAATGATTTTGATGTGTAAGCTACGCTCGGCGGAGGGCAGCGACGTGCAAACACGCTGCACTTTGCTTACACTTTCGATATTGCAGCAATACAAATGTAAAATAGTGACACAGGGAATCTAATTGTGAAAGTTCTAGGGATGGGGCTCAACATTCCACTACATGCTTGTGTGTTTACTACTTCGATTTTATTTCACTGTTCGTGGACACTCTTGTATGCTTAGCATACATTTCGGTATCCACGGACACTGAATTACTGACTTACTATTAGAGGCGGGCTCTAATAGTAAGCATAGTAGGTTGTGCAACTGTCGGGGCATCTTTACGCCTCCGCCGACCACTTGTACACACCCCCTGCACTCGCACACGTTTCCTGTGCACATCGAGGGTGCGGCGGCGCACCCTCATACATATTCATATGGAGCTGCTGCACCATCTGTAATGAGGACACTCGGTGCAAGGCTAAAACCGTCCTTGCGCCGAGCTTCATGAATCCCAGGGTATATATGACTGTTTATATAATTAGAAATGGGTAGTATATTTTTACACCTGGAAATGACCTTATAAATGCATGTTTGGTATTCATCAACAGTCATTTCAGCATGTTATATTGAACCAGTTCTTGAATAGTAATTTGGGTGCCCCAGGTGAAACTCTGCCTTAAAGTGGCTGAACATGAACACAGAACAGATATATGTGAGTAAGTTAGAAATAATGATGTTTTAATATTACAAGAAAAAAATGTACAGTACATACTGAAAGACCTGAGTGATATTACTAAGCAAATGACATCCCAGAAGAGAAAACGTTAAGGATCAAATAAATGTAATCAGTGGGTATATAGAAAATATTCTTTACATGTGTTGAAGGCCCTGAATTTTCTTGATGAGAAACCTTTGAGGTCACTCCAGCTGCTGCAGGTGTCTGGTGAGGTACATACGGAAGGGTGCATTGTACTCTATTAGTGGACTTGAAGAGGGATAAGTACAGGGGAGTTATAACATTCTTAGCTCTGGATGCGGCAATGCCCTTACGCAACAAAGAAGGCCTTCCTTATCACTGTGGACACATGGTGATCAAAGTTAAAGTTCCTATCAACCTGTGTTCCCGAATCTCTCACCACAGGGTTTGAGCAAGTGGGGGGGGGTGTACTGTGAATATTGTAATTTGCCCTTTGCCAAAAGGGATGATAACACATTTATTTACATTTAGTTTAAGTCATGACTTTGGCACCAATCATTTGTCTGTGCAAGCCTTTTTTGTAGCATGTCAACATCATTGGGGGCCTCAATGATTGCACCCAATTTGCAGTCACTGGTGAACTTGGTAAGCCACAGGCCATCTGTTTTTGCCTGGACTTCTAAAAAAATAGATTCCAAAGAATAGGTAGCCCAGCACAGATCCACATGGTACACCACTGATAACTGCTCTGCTGGTAGAGGTGGAATTCCCAAGTTTGACTTAGGTGGAATCCCCATCTTTGACTTTATGCATTCTGTCAGTGAGCCAGTTGGCTATCCATCTAGTCACATATGGGTTAATTCCCAATTGAGATAGTTTCTCAATTATGCCTGAGTGGGGTATTATGTCAAAAGCCTTGGCTAAGTCAACACAGGCTGTATATACTGTAGGATTCGTTCCATCCTTCATAAACATGGTGAGTATTTCCATCTCAAACTCATCCAAGAATGGAGTTGTGGGCAGCTGCACAGACTCAGGGGAAATGGTTGTATAGTCCAATTGCTTTGGAAATTTCCTGTAATGTGCAATATAGTCAAAACAGAAGAACATGAATCAGCGATCGCATGCCATGGCACAGTTAGCGACTTAATGGTGAGAAATATGGCTCTAGGTGATTTAGTTGTGTTGACTAACACTGTCAAATGAGCAATGGTAGCTGCTCATGATAATTAGGTTGAGGTTTCAGTCTACTCTGACCTACGCTAGGGTGGAAGGGCTGTATGTGCACCTGTTGCAGCTCTCAGTCAACAAGCTACTGGCCAGCTGGTATTTAGTTAGCTGGTTACTTGGAATAACTCTGTTGAATGAAAGCTGGATGTAAAACTGATCGACCTGCCAAACATGAACTGACAGGTTGCAGCTTGGAAGTGGATGAAGCTGGCTCTCCAGATCTGTGCCAGAAGATTGAATGACTGAATTGTTGAAAGACTAAATCTCAAAATGTTGAAGCAGCTTCTCCCTTGGAAACCAGCATTACAAAAAGCATTATCTTAGTTAAAAACACTATTTCTTGGTTACATCTGCAAATGATACTAAAATTTAGATAGACCACATACTAAATTGTTGTGGATTGCAATACATGACAGTCTTAAATCTGATTAACATATTTTTTCAAATAATTAAAAAAAAACCACCAGAAACTTAGCTCCCTTTACAGGGCCAAACGGTTTCTTACTGACCCATCAAGGAAAACCCTAACCACATCTTATTTGCTTCCAACTCTCTTGTATCCCTCACCTATCCTTACAAACCCCTAAGCTCTACACTAAAATCCCAACTAGTCTCCTGTTACAAAAAATTTGCTAAATTTACTAGCAACACTGCACTCTGAATTCAGCACTGTCAAGCTTTAAAATATCTAAATCGGCTAGAGCTCAACAACTACATAACATACTCTCAGCTAGACATAGTATATAAACTATAAGCTGTTAGAGTATGCAGTCAGCACCTGAAAAGAGGTACAGACTGGCTGCAAGTGAAGTACCAGCATTCATTTAACCAAGAGTGGCTTACAATACAATTGCTTAAATGAACACCTTTTAGATGTTAGGAGCTGAAACAATGAGCTTGTAGAAGCTCCTTGCTACAGTTCTGCAATTTTAAGGATTTTTTTTTAAGTCCTCAGGTTGGCAGCTTTTGGATTGGGAGTGGTTCCCAATCCAGGAAATGATCAGGACGTCATCTGAGTAAGATACAATTTTGACATCTTATCCAGTAAACTGTGCTTCTTAATTACAGCCGAGTGCTCCTCCAGTCATCTCTGAGGTTAACTCCTACTGCTCCTCTAGGCGTCAAATATTGCTTGTTCATATTTGCATTAATACTTCCAAAACCATGCTACACACAAGGTATCAGAATATTTTATCTTGAAGTATACATGATGGCAAACAAAACTGTATTGATATTTGACCTCTGTTGATGTGTATTAGTAGAACTGTAAGGTGATAACTTCATTTTTTAAAGGCTCAAGCCACATACACTGTGAGTTAAAGGTACACACGGAAAAGAGCTGTACTGGAGGGAATGAGTTAAGTCATAATTACAGCAACATGATTCGGAAATAAAATATAAAAACTGAGATTCATAGACAGATACCAATGTGTGTTGTGCAAATTGCAGTAATATGCTTAATGAGTCTGAAGAAGATAAAGGAGGTGTGTTTAACGGTATATGGGGTGAAACAGTACAGGCTACACAGTGCAGACTGCCAAAATACTATTACAGTAGTAGGGATACTATGCCATGCTGTTGGAGAGAGAGAGAGAAGAGAGAGTCTCTGATCTGTCCAACAGTCAGTGCAGCTACTGCAATAAGGGGACATTGAACTCTGGTCCACTTCACTGCCTGAGGAGCATAGAATCTACAGTGGAATATGTATGCTGCAGCCATAATACATGTAGAAGCTGAACTGTTCTGCCATTTCTAAAGCAGTAATATCTGCTTGATGATTGGATGAGAAATAGGAAATTCACCCCAGGAATCACCTCTGTGGCTCTGCTTGACAGGGGCACAGGAAAATAATTTTCTTGGGTGGCGAAAGCCAGTGAACCTTTTTGGCTAAGCTTGTATAGGCCCTAGGGCCGATAGCCTAGTGCTTACCTATGAACCCATGAACCTATGAACAATGAGGTGGGAAGATTTTAAGATTTCAGGAACCAACACCTCCACACAAAATGCTGAAAGACCAAAAAAAAGGATTCTTGGAGAGATGATCGAACACTGTTTAATGTACACCAAAATATAACAACTTAGCACTTTCGTCCACACTCAGTGGACTTTATCAGAATTTCTAAAAGGAATAAAAAAGTAGCTTTACATTAGAAAGAACAGCCAGTCACAACACATACACTGTAATCTTACAGAATAATGCATTCTTAAAGAGACATGCCTTTTAATGACAATATATATGTAATGAATAAATATCAATTAGGCAATAGTCTAACAATTGCACACATTAAAATCAATAACACATCTTGTGTACAGTATAAAATGTTGAATGATTTTTTTTTATTATTTAAAACACCTATAAACCTAAACCAATATTGTGATGCCTAACCAATGTTAATAATACCCTTCCTAAACAAAACAAAACATAGATGAATAAATAAATGAATACGTGATTTTAAGATTTATTTGGGAGCAGCATAAGCTGAGGATTTTCTCATGCTGATTGGGACAGAGGTTCAGGTCTGGTGCTGCTGATCTAATGTGCTGGACTTCAACAGTGTTATGATCCCAGACGGCAGGAGCAACTGTACAACAGTATATCTAAAAACCTTTTCATAGGTACAATTACTGATTATAATATGGGCATCTGTACATGCAGTTCTGAAATCCATACACTGCTGTGATCTGTGTTTGGTTTATTCCTGTAATGATCAGTAATAGGACCCTTCATAATTAGATGAGCCATTAAAGGTTATCAAGCTCACCTTGGATAAGACATATAAGCAAACCTGAGCCATGGAGTAAGGTGATGGCATATAACCAGTAGAGTTTTGGAGTTCTTGTGGCTTAGGTTTCTGACTGTCTAATCCATATCCTTTCTCCATTGTTTCAGTGCAGTAATCCCTACCTCAAAAGTCCAGAATCAAGGCTTCTATTCTGATTTCCTGTTACTGGTTGAATGGAATCTCCACTTTCTCTCTCTTTTACTGCATGGTAAATCTAATTTGACCCCCACCTCTCAAAAACATACAGGCGTGTTTTTGTCTGTGTGTGTAATGACAGCACCACTGCCAAAGAGAAGTCCCCACCTCCAACCCTTGCTAACACATGCTAATCCTTACCCTTCCTCTAACTCCTACACTACAGCTTGCCTTACAAAAAACACTTCTGAAGCACTATCACTATTAACACAAATTAAGTCTGAATGTGCTGGTTATGCTTGGGTTTACAGATAAAAAGGAATCTAGTTTCCTTGTGATCTTTTGTACCTTCATTGTTTTTTATTTTTTAGTTTGTTTATCAAAATGAAAGCATCAGTTGGCTGTTTATAATGCTTTTGCAT
This sequence comes from Protopterus annectens, assembly GCF_019279795.1. Classification (NCBI taxonomy): domain Eukaryota; kingdom Metazoa; phylum Chordata; order Ceratodontiformes; family Protopteridae; genus Protopterus; species Protopterus annectens. The sequence continues at coordinate 1,825,016,437 of NC_056743.1, read as the reverse complement.
TTCAGTCATTTGTCATATACCACACACACACACACACACACACACACACACACACTCACACACATACATATGTATACAGTGTGCGCATCTATCAACATGTATTACATTGATTGCGAATGTCCACCTTACAGAAAAAATACATTACCTGTATTTCCATATCACTGTTAGCATGTCCATGGTTTCTGTATCAATGTACATACCAACATCATAATTACACATGCCCCTTAAAACCAGTTTATTTGTCACACAGCTCATACAGTTCCCATCTCAGTTCTTGGTTATCATTAGGAAAATTTCTGCAGTTGCATGCCTAAAAATCAACTTAGTAAGTTTCCATATGGTTGTCAAGAGACCATCCAAGATTTGCACTAGACTACATATACTGTCTAGGAGCTGAGCACACCATTGTCAACTGCTGCAAGTACTGTAGATTTAATCCTGTCATTCAAATTTAATAGTGTGAACCTATGACAGCTTTTTACAAGAAGACCTAAAAGAGGGTCTTCTATACAGCAACTTGGGATAAGGTGGAGCATCACTTCTAGGGAAAACAGCAAGAAAGTAGGATTACTTCTCGCACTCAAAGAATTAAGCACAGTGCTCAGACACACCTTTCTACTCATTCCCAGGCACTGGCAAGTTCTTGATCCTAAAGGAAGATGAGGGGTTAGTGGAGATACATCAATGCTTTTGACTAGGACTTTTGACTATTCTGACCCAACTGATCCCCGAATGATTGACTGATGCCTGAAATCAGCTGGTGATCATGTGGTTCCCCCTGAGTCACCTAAGCATGTATGTGTAGTAACTCAGGGAGAACAAATCTCATCTTGAGCAGCCACCGGACCAATTAACTTAGTAGATCCCATCTGACAGTGTTTCTTGGACTGCCCTGTATAGGGGGGATCACATCACAGAGGCTATACATCAAAGAAATGTTTGACATCTGCTGAAAGATTGATTCACAATTATGAGATGTAACTCTTTGGGAGTTTGAGCTGAATCCTATGCCAGGCCCAACATACTACAGTATTGGCCGATGTGAGATAGAATGCTATTTCCATGTTTGATGGCATTCTGTATTCGTCAATCACAAGCTCACCTTTGATAAAGGTCTTAAGCTTACTCCTATGGCTAGAGTGGGGTGCAGTATTTCAATGCACTTCATACTCCACAACAAGTTCAGGGACCATGAGGTTGTTGCCTCTGATACAGGCAAGGATAACAAGACCACCCTTCCCTCTGTCCTTCCCTTGACTGACCCCTCATAAAAACAGCTCCTTAGACTTAACAGAAACAGCCTAGGCTGGATCCAGGCTTCAGGCCTATATTCCTCTGACCCAGAAATGTCAGGTGCAGTATCTTCAGAAAAAATCTGAGGAGTCCTACATTATTCTGCCGCTGGAGTCCATCATTAAGGATGATATTAAAGCAGTGTGGAAAGTCCAAAAATCTCCCACTTCAGCTCTCAAGAATGCAGATGACCTTTCAAGCGTGCACCAGAATAAATTACAGTCAACAACAGCAAACAGATTCTGACAAACCAGAATCTTCATGTTGTAATGACTTAAACTACCTTAAAAGCGGGCCCCTGTGATCTACAAAAATGACACCTTAAGGACTTACAAATGTTCCAGCTACATTGCTTCTGAATCCCTAAAATGATTTGCTATTTACAAGTCTCTCTTGATTCATTCATCCTAATAAAGCCAAATCCATTAGATGTAGATATGGAATACTCCACTCCTTTTAATGTGTTCATACGTACAGCATACCTTAATAGTCTGCCAATATATTCTCAGAAAACACGAAGCATATAAAAAAGCCTGATGCCTATATTAGAGTAAATGCATAATATCTCAAATAAGAATGAAAGCAATACATGAAAACATTTAATAGAAATGCCACATAGGCAACAGCAACAAAAAGATACAGACAAACCAGAGTCTCTAGTGTAAAATGCTTTAAAATTTAGAAACCTTGTAATTGGAGCCCTTGTTTGTCTTTAAGGGGTAATTTGCTTATATCCCATCAATCTCTTTTCAAGGAGGTTTAATGTAATATGCAGCTATCTGATTTCTGTGCTTACAAGATCCTCTGGCTCTTGCTGCCTGCTTTGTGGGTCATCTGGGATTAACCTCGATGAAAGGCCACTCAAGGAGAATTGTTGTTGCAAGCTGTAACTGATATTGATTTACCATATCACGTAAATTATAAAATGACCCTCTTTATTGATAAGAAATACTATCATTCTACCCTTTATGGATGTGTTTCATGACTACTACTGTAGACTCACGTTTATGTGAAGTATATACTTGTGTATATGTTTTTAATAATGTAATTATTACATATTCACTGTATTTCTTGATTTTAAGGAAAACACTCACTACTGGCATGGGACAAAATTGGCTAGTTTGGATGCTATGTGCAAATAGACTTCCTCAAATGCAGGATCTTACAGGTGGAAAAACAGTAAGCTATAATTAGTAGAGAAGAAGAACCCACTCAAAGACGCATTAAGGAGAGTCCACTCATAGGTCAGTGTGGAGGATAAGAGCATATCTAATGTTTCAGTGCCCACTATTTCAAAAATGTAGAGATCTGAATATGTCATGAGAAGTGAAGCTTTGCTGGAAAATCCCACAGCATCTGCAAAATCTGATCAATTCTGGTTCTATGTGGCATATGGAAACTTCAAAAATATTCAAAAATCTTGGGAAATTTTTGTCAAGGTGAGCAGCAACTTGTGACAATAACGTTATTCAACATTAAGGTATTTTCTGCAGCCATTTCTTATCCTTGCTTCAAGCTGCATAGTTAATAGTTTTAAAGAAGGGAGGTGTATAAAAGGAATTAGATGTGATTAAAAGTGAGATGTTCCTCTCTTTGGTGTGAACAAATACCACAGGATCTTACAGCTTATTTTTTATATAATTAAAACAGCTTTACCTACAATTGTTAATGCACTATACCGTCCATGTAAGAACCCTACACTATATACACTTGGGACTTTGTACACATTTACTACTGATCGCTCATTGTACCAAAGATATTGACTACATGAACAACATTCTATGCATTCTTTAATGCTGACTACCAATACAGAAATGTGCATTTTTAATTAAAATACAACTAGCACTAGTCGATAAATCTTAATCAGCCTAGCACATGTGTAACATTAACATTCTTGCATGACAATATTTCAAAAATGATTTGGCTGAACTGCCTGGGGATGACAAGAACTATTTCAAGAAAGGCAGAAGCCACTGCAAAAATGTTTGCTAGATTTTCATGAAATCAGTCTAAATACAGAAAATACCAACCAAGTAACATGAACAGTTACAACAGAGTTGTCTCATCATTTTATTCCCTTTATCCTCCATACTAGCCTTACTTCAGTCCTAAATTTGACAGTACTAGTACTTATTAATTATGACACCACCATTTATATTCCTCTCCCTTTCACATCTTCCCTATTCCTTTCTTTCCAGAATGCATTTGGAAATAATAATAGAGAATTTCTCCCTGAAGATTTATTACAGGGCCTGGCTCATGCTAAAAAGGCCCTGCTTCCGTGGTACAGTGTTTTGTGGTTCCCAGAGATGTTAGCCATGATGGCCACATTATTGGCTACTTTGTATGTCTTTAAATCAGAGTTAACTACCACAATTTGCAGATCAGCTGTAGCCAACTGCTGTGGTCACACTATGCAGGCATTGCCATACTCCCAGTCACTCTCCCACATCCACAAGTATACACAAGTATACATTTGAGCACAACTCACACATAAACATACATGCATACACATGCACTCACACATACACACTACAGTCTCTGGACCTGCCCTGCGTTGTCTGCATTGTTGCAAGTCATATCCACAGTGGCTACTGGCCCTACCCATCCCCAATACTTATACTGATTTACATGCCCTTATAACATAATATTATTGCTAATACCTAGTGGTATCCGAAACCCCATCCCCATACTGGTTTACATGCCTTTTTTGGCATGAGTATGGTATCCTTGCTGCCTATTTCTTCCCGACCCCAAATCCCATACTAGTTTATGTGCCCTTATAGCACAGCTGTAGCATCCCTGGTAGTAGTCCCACCTCAATTCCTGAACTGCTTTACCTGCTCTTATAGCACAGGTTCAGCATACCTGGTGGCTAGTAGTCCCACCTTAATTCATGAACTGGCTTACCTGCTCTTATAGCATGGGTGTAGCATCCCTGGTGACTAGTGTTCCCGCCTCAATTCCTGAACTGACTCATCTGCTCTTATAGCACAGGTGTAGCATCACTAGTGGCTAGTAGTCCCACCTCAGTTCCTGAACTGACTCACCTGCTCTCATAGCACAGATTTAGCATCACTGGTGGCTAGTAGTCCCACCTCAATTCCTGAACAGGCTCACCTGCTCTCATAGCACAGCTGTAGCATCCCTGGTGACTAGCAGCCACCCATTCTCTGATCCCTACACTGGTTCATGTGACCTCTAGACATAAGAGTAGAATCCCTGGTGACTAGTGGTCTCACCACCTCCAGATCTCCATATTAGCTGATTTGATTTTAACTGTGTTCACTACCATAATGTGGTAGGTTTGGCAATGCTGATCGACAGTTCCTAGTAATTTCTTGAATGGCTGAGCACATAGATGCCCTCCTAGAGACCACGAAGAGAGAAAGAGGGAGCGGGAAAGAGAAAGAAAGACAGAGAGAGAGAGAGAGAGAGAGAGCACATGTCTAATTAGCATTCGCCTTTGCCTCAGACAACCTCTTTAGCATACAGCATGACAACAGAGCCAGCTCTATGCAGTGTTGCATGTCTTCATGCTAAAGTAGCATGCGGCACCATGTTAGGGCTGTCTCTTAATTAATGCTAAAGTACCATGCTGCACCATGTTAGGGCTGTCTCTTCATTAATGCTAAAGTAAAATGTTGCACCATGTTAGGGGTGTCTCTTAATTAATGCTAAAGTACCATGCTGCACCATGTAAGGGCTGTCTCATAATTAATGGTAAAGTACCATGCTGCACCATGTTTGGGCTGTCTGTAAATCAGTGCTAAAGTACCTTGCTGCACCAGGTTAGGGCCATCTCTTAATTAATACTAAAGTACCATGCTGCACCATGTTAGGGCGGTCTCTTAATTAATACTAAAGTACCATGCTGCTTCATGTTAGGGATGTATCTTAATTAATGCTAAAGTACCATGCTGCACCATGTAAGGGCTGTCTCATAATTAATACTAAAGTACCATGCTGCACCATGTTAGGGCGGTCTCTTAATTAATACTAAAGTACCATGCTGCTTCATGTTAGGGATGTATCTTAATTAATGCTAAAGTACCATGCTGCACCATGTTAGGGCTGTCTCTTAATTAATGGTAAAGTACCATGCTGCACCATGTTAGGGCTGTCTCTTAATTAATGGTAAAGTACCATGCTGCACCATGTTAGGGCCGTCTCTTAATTACTACTAAAGTACCATGTTGCACCATGTTAGGGCTGTCTCTTAATTAATGCTAAAGTACCATGCTGCTCCATGTTAGGGCTGTCTCTTAATTAATGCTAAAGTACCATGCTGCACCATGTTAGGACTGTCTGTCAATTAAAGCTAAAGTACCATGCTGCTCCATGTTAGGGCTGTCTGTTAATTAATGCTAAAGTACCATGCTGCACCATGTTAGGGCCGTCTCTTAATTAATGCTAAAGTACCATGCTGCACCATGTTAGGGCTGGCTCTTAATTAATGGTAAAGTACCATGCTGCACCATGTTTCAGCGGTCTCTAAATCAGTGCTAAAGTACCATGCTGCACCATGTTAGGGCTGTCTCTTAATTAATACTAAAGTACCATGCTGTGCCATGTTAGGGCTGTCTGTTAATTAATGCTAAAGTACCATGCTGCACCATGTAAGGGCTGTCTCTTAATTAATGGTAAAGTACCATGCTGCACCATGTTTGGGCTGTCTGTAAATCAGTGTTAAAGTACCATGCTGCACCAGGTTAGGGCCGTCTCTTAATTAATACTAAAGTACCAAGCTGCACCATGTTAGGGCCATCTCTTAATTAATACTAAAGTGCCATGCTGCACCATGTTTCTGCTGTCTCTAAATCAGTGCTAAAGTACCATGCTGCACCATGTTAGGGCCGTCTCTTAATTAATACTAAAGTACCATGCTGCACCATGTTAGGAATGTCTCTTAATTAATGCTAAAGTACCATGCTGCACCATGTTTGGGCTGTCTGTAAGTCAGTGCTAAAGTACCATGCTGCACCAGGTTAGGGCCGTCTCTTAATTAATACTAAAGTACCATGCTGCACCATGTTAGGGCCATCTCTTAATTAATACTAAAGTACCATGCTGCACCATGTTAGGGCTGTCTGTTAATTAATGCTAAAGTACCATGCTGCACCATATTAGGACCAATTCTTAATTAATGCTAAAGTACCATGCTGCCTCATGTTAGGGCTGTCTGTTAATTAATGCTAAAGTACTATGCTGCACCATGTTAGAGCTGTCTCTTAATTAATGCTAGAGTACCATGCTGCACCTTGTTTTGGCTGTCTCTAAATCAGTGCTAAAGTACCATGTTGCACCATGTTAGGGCCGTCTCTTAATTAATACTAAAGTACCATGCTGCCCCATGATAGAGCTGTCTGTTAATTAATGCTAAAGACCCATGCTGCATCATGTCAGGGTTGTCTCTTAATTAATGTTAAACTACCATGCTGCACCATATTAGAGCTATCCCTTAATTAATGCTAAACTGCCATGCTGCACCATGTTAAGGTTGTCTCTTAATTAATGCTAAAGTACCATGTTGCACCATGTTAGGGCCGTCTCTTAATTAATACTAAAGTACCATGCTGTGCCATGTTAGGGCTGTCTGTCAATTAAAGCTAAAGTACCATGCTGCACAATGTTAGGGCTGTCTATTAATTAATGCTAAAGTACCATGCTGCACCATGTTAGGGTGTCTCTTAATTAATGCTAAAGTATCATGCTGCTCCATGTTAGGGCTGTATCTTAATTAATGATAAAGTACCATGCTGCACCATGTTTGGGCTGTCTCTTAATTAATGCTAAAGCATCATGCTGCGCCATGCTAGGGCTGTCTCTTAATTAATGCTAAAGTACCATTCTGTACCATGTTAGGGCTGGCTCTTAATCAGTGCTAAAGTACCATGCTGCACCATGTTAGGGCCGTCTCTTAATTAATGCTAAAGTACTATGCTGCACCATGTTAGGGCTGTCTGATAATTAAAGCTAAAGTACCATGATGCACCATGTTAGGATTGTTTCTTAATTAATGCTAAAGTACCATGCTGTGCCATATTAGGGTTGTCTCTTAATTAATGCTAAAGTACCATGCTGCATCATGTTAGGGCTGTCAATTAATGCAAAAGTACCATGCTACACCATGTTAGGGCTGTCTGTTAATTAAAGCTAAAGTACCATGCAGCACCATGTTAGGGCTGTCTATTCATTAATGCTAAAGTACCATGCTGCACCATGTTACGGATGTCTCTTAATTAATGCTAAAGTACCATGCTGCACCATGTTAGGGATGTCCCTTAATTAATGTTAAAGTACCATGCTGCACCATGTTAGGACTGTCTCTTAATTAGTGCTAAAGTACCATACTGCGCCATGTTAGGGCTGTCTCTGAATTAATGCTAAAGTACCATGCTGCAACATATTAGGGCTGTCTCTGAATTAATGCTAAAGTACCATGCTGTGCCATGTTTGGGCTGTCTCTGAATTAATGCTAAAGTACCATGCTGCACCATGTTAGGGCTATCTCTTAATTAATGGTAAAGTACCATGCTGCACCATGTTATGGCTGTCTCTTAGTTAATGCTAAAGTACCATGCTTCACCATGTTAGGGATGTCTCTTAATTAATGCTAAAGTACTATGCTGCACCATGTTAGGGCTGTCTGTTAATTGAAGCTAAAGTACCATACTTCACCATGTTAAGGCTGTCTATTAATTAATGCTAAACTACCATGCTGCACCATGTTAGGGCTGCCTGTTAATTAATGCTAAACTACCATACTGCACCATGTTAAGGCTGCCTGTTAATTAATGCTAAAGTACCATGCTGCACCATGTTAGGGTTGGCTCTAAATTAATGCTAAAGTACCATGCTGCGCCATGTTAGGGCTGTCTCTGAATTAATGCTAAAGAGCTGCACCATGTTAGGGCTGTCTCTTAATCATTGCTAAAGTACCATGCTGCACTATTTTAGGGCTGTCTCTTAATTAATGCTAAAGTACTATGCTGCACCATGTTAGGGCTGTCTGTTAATTGAAGCTAAAGTACCATACTGCACCATGTTAGGGCTGTCTGTTAATAAATGCTAAAGTACCATGCTGCACCATGTTAGGACTGTATGTTAATTAATGCTAAAGTACCATGCTGCACCATGTTAGGGCTGTCTCTTAATTAATGCTAAAGTACCATGCTGCCCCATGTTAGGGCTGTCTGTTAATTAATGCTAAAGACCCATGCTGCATCATGTCAGGGTTGTCTCTTAATTAATGTTAAACTAACATGCTGCACCATATTAGGGCTATCCCTTAATTAATGCTAAACTGCCATGCTGCACCATGTTAAGGTTGTCTGTTAATTAATGCTAAAGTACCATGCTGCACCATGTTAGGGCCGTCTCTTAATTAATACTAAAGTACCATGCTGTGCCATGTTAGGGCTGTCTGTCAATTAAAGCTAAAGTACCATGCTGCACAATGTTAGGGCTGTCTATTAATTAATGCTAAAGTACCATGCTGCACCATGTTAGGGTTTCTCTTAATTAATGCTAAAGTATCATGCTGCTCCATGTTAGGGCTGTCTCTTAATTAATGCTAAAGTACCATGCTGCACCATGTTTGGGCTGTCTCTTAATTAATGCTAAAGCATCATTCTGCGCCATGCTAGGGCTGTCTCTTAATTAATGCTAAAGTACCATTCTGCACCATGTTAGGGCTGGCTCTTAATCAGTGCTAAAGTACCATGCTGCACCATGTTAGGGCCGTCTCTTAATTAATGCTAAAGTAATATGCTGCACCATGTTAGGGCTGTCTGATAATTAAAGCTAAAGTGCCATGCTGCACCATGTTAGGATTGTTTCTTAATTAATGCTAAAGTACCATGCTGTGCCATATTAGGGCTGTCTCTTAATTAATGCTAAAGTACCATGCTGCATCATGTTAGGGCTGTCAATTAATGCAAAAGTACCATGCTACACCATGTTAGGGCTGTCTGTTAATTAAAGCTAAAGTACCATGCAGCACCATGTTAGGGCTGTCTATTCATTAATGCTAAAGTACCATGCTGCACCATGTTACGGATGTCTCTTAATTAATGCTAAAGTACCATGCTGCACCATGTTAGGGATGTCCCTTAATTAATGTTAAAGTACCATGCTGCACCATGTTAGGACTGTCTCTTAATTAGTGCTAAAGTACCATACTGCGCCATGTTAGGGCTGTCTCTGAATTAATGCTAAAGTACCATGCTGCAACATGTTAGGGCTGTCTCTGAATTAATGCTAAAGTACCATGCTGTGCCATGTTTGGGCTGTCTCTGAATTAATGCTAAAGTACCATGCTGCACCATGTTAGGGCCATCTCTTAATTAATGGTAAAGTACCATGCTGCACCATGTTATGGCTGTCTCTTAGTTAATGCTAAAGTACCATGCTTCACCATGTTAGGGCTGTCTCTTAATTAATGCTAAAGAACTATGCTGCACCATGTTAGGGCTGTCTGTTAATTGAAGCTAAAGTACCATACTTCACCATGTTAAGGCTGTCTATTAATTAATGCTAAACTACCATACTGCACCATGTTAAGGCTGCCTGTTAATTAATGCTAAAGTACCATGCTGCACCATGTTAGGGTTGTCTCTGAATTAATGCTAAAGTACCATGCTGCGCCATGTTAGGGCTGTCTCTGAATTAATGCTAAAGAGCTGCACCATGTTAGGGCTGTCTCTTAATCAATGCTAAAGTACCATGCTGCACTATTTTAGGGCTGTCTCTTAATTAATGCTAAAGTACTATGCTGCACCATGTTAGGGCTGTCTGTTAATTGAAGCTAAAGTACCATACTGCACCATGTTAGGGCTGTCTGTTAATAAATGCTAAAGTACCATGCTGCACCATGTTAGGGCTGTCTGTTAATTAATGCTAAAGTACCATGCTGCGCCATGTTAGGGCTGTCTCTTAATTAATGCTAAAGTACCATGCTGCCCCATGTTAGGGCTGTCTGTTAATTAATGCTAAAGTACCATGCTGCACCATGTTAGGGCCGTCTCTTAATTAATGCTAAAGTACCATGCTGCACCATGTTAGGGCTGGCTCTTAATTAATGGTAAAGTACCATGCTGCACCATGTTTCAGCGGTCTCTAAATCAGTGCTAAAGTACCATGCTGCACCATGTTAGGGCTGTCTCTTAATTAATACTAAAGTACCATGCTGTGCCATGTTAGGGCTGTCTCTTAATTAATGCTAAAGTACCATGCTGCACCATGTAAGGGCTGTCTCTTAATTAATGGTAAAGTACCATGCTGCACCATGTTTGGGCTGTCTGTAAATCAGTGTTAAAGTACCATGCTGCACCAGGTTAGGGCCGTCTCTTAATTAATACTAAAGTACCAAGCTGCACCATGTTAGGGCCATCTCTTAATTAATACTAAAGTGCCATGCTGCACCATGTTTCTGCTGTCTCTAAATCAGTGCTAAAGTACCATGCTGCACCATGTTAGGGCCGTCTCTTAATTAATACTAAAGTACCATGCTGCACCATGTTAGGAATGTCTCTTAATTAATGCTAAAGTACCATGCTGCACCATGTTTGGGCTGTCTGTAAGTCAGTGCTAAAGTACCATGCTGCACCAGGTTAGGGCCGTCTCTTAATTAATACTAAAGTACCATGCTGCACCATGTTAGGGCCATTTCTTAATTAATACTAAAGTACCATGCTGCACCATGTTAGGGCTGTCTGTTAATTAATGCTAACGTACCATGCTGCACCATATTAGGACCAATTCTTAATTAATGCTAAAGTACCATGCTGCCTCATGTTAGGGCTGTCTGTTAATTAATGCTAAAGTACTATGCTGCACCATGTTAGAGCTGTCTCTTAATTAATGCTAGAGTACCATGCTGCACCATGTTAGGGCTGGCTCTTAATTAATGGTAAAGTACCATGCTGCACCTTGTTTTGGCTGTCTCTAAATCGGTGCTAAAGTACCATGTTGCACCATGTTAGGGCCGTCTCTTAATTAATACTAAAGTACCATGCTGCCCCATGATAGAGCTGTCTGTTAATTAATGCTAAAGACCCATGCTGCATCATGTCAGGGTTGTCTCTTAATTAATGTTAAACTACCATGCTGCACCATATTAGAGCTATCCCTTAATTAATGCTAAACTGCCATGCTGCACCATGTTAAGGTTGTCTCTTAATTAATGCTAAAGTACCATGTTGCACCATGTTAGGGCCGTCTCTTAATTAATACTAAAGTACCATGCTGTGCCATGTTAGGGCTGTCTGTCAATTAAAGCTAAAGTACCATGCTGCACAATGTTAGGGCTGTCTATTAATTAATGCTAAAGTACCATGCTGCACCATGTTAGGGTTGTCTCTTAATTAATGCTAAAGTATCATGCTGCTCCATGTTAGGGCTGTATCTTAATTAATGATAAAGTACCATGCTGCACCATGTTTGGGCTGTCTCTTAATTAATGCTAAAGCATCATGCTGCGCCATGCTAGGGCTGTCTCTTAATTAATGCTAAAGTACCATTCTGTACCATGTTAGGGCTGGCTCTTAATCAGTGCTAAAGTACCATGCTGCACCATGTTAGGGCCGTCTCTTAATTAATGCTAAAGTACTATGCTGCACCATGTTAGGGCTGTCTGATAATTAAAGCTAAAGTACCATGATGCACCATGTTAGGATTGTTTCTTAATTAATGCTAAAGTACCATGCTGTGCCATATTAGGGTTGTCTCTTAATTAATGCTAAAGTACCATGCTGCATCATGTTAGGGCTGTCAATTAATGCAAAAGTACCATGCTACACCATGTTAGGGCTGTCTGTTAATTAAAGCTAAAGTACCATGCAGCACCATGTTAGGGCTGTCTATTCATTAATGCTAAAGTACCATGCTGCACCATGTTACGGATGTCTCTTAATTAATGCTAAAGTACCATGCTGCACCATGTTAGGGATGTCCCTTAATTAATGTTAAAGTACCATGCTGCACCATGTTAGGACTGTCTCTTAATTAGTGCTAAAGTACCATACTGCGCCATGTTAGGGCTGTCTCTGAATTAATGCTAAAGTACCATGCTGCAACATATTAGGGCTGTCTCTGAATTAATGCTAAAGTACCATGCTGTGCCATGTTTGGGCTGTCTCTGAATTAATGCTAAAGTACCATGCTGCACCATGTTAGGGCTATCTCTTAATTAATGGTAAAGTACCATGCTGCACCATGTTATGGCTGTCTCTTAGTTAATGTTAAAGTACCATGCTTCACCATGTTAGGGCTGTCTCTTAATTAATGCTAAAGAACTATACTGCACCATGTTAGGGCTGTCTGTTAATTGAAGCTAAAGTACCATACTTCACCATGTTAAGGCTGTCTATTAATTAATGCTAAACTACCATGCTGCACCATGTTAAGGCTGCCTGTTAATTAATGCTAAACTACCATACTGCACCATGTTAAGGCTGCCTGTTAATTAATGCTAAAGTACCATGCTGCACCATGTTAGGGTTGTCTCTGAATTAATGCTAAAGTACCATGCTGCGCCATGTTAGGGCTGTCTCTGAATTAATGCTAAAGAGCTGCACCATGTTAGGGCTGTCTCTTAATCAATGCTAAAGTACCATGCTGCACTATTTTAGGGCTGTCTCTTAATTAATGCTAAAGTACTATGCTGCACCATGTTAGGGCTGTCTGTTAATTGAAGCTAAAGTACCATACTGCACCATGTTAGGGCTGTCTGTTAATAAATGCTAAAGTACCATGCTGCACCATGTTAGGACTGTCTGTTAATTAATGCTAAAGTACCATGCTGTACCATGTTAGGGCTGTCTCTTAATTAATGCTAAAGTACCATGCTGCTCCATTTTAGGGCTGTCTGTTAATTGAAGCTAAAGTACCATACTGCACCATGTTAGGGCTGGCTCTTAATTAATACTAAAGTACCATGCTGCACCATGTTAGGGCTCTCTGTTAATTAATGCTAAAGTACCATGCTGCCCCATGTTAGGGCTCTCTGTTAATTAATGCTAAAGACCCATGCTGCATCATGTCAGGGTTGTCTCTTAATTAATGTTAAACTACCATGCTGCACCATATTAGAGCTATCCCTTAATTAATGCTAAACTGCCATGCTGCACCATGTTAAGGTTGTCTGTTAATTAATGCTAAAGTACCATGCTGCACCATGTTAGGGCCGTCTCTTAATTAATACTAAAGTACCATGCTGTGCCATGTTAGGGCTGTCTGTCAATTAAAGCTAAAGTACCATGCTGCACAATGTTAGGGCTGTCTATTAATTAATGCTAAAGTACCATGCTGCACCATGTTAGGGTTGTCTCTTAATGCTAAAGTATCATGCTGCTCCATGTTAGGACTGTCTCTTAATTAATGCTAAAGTACCACGCTGCACCATGTTTGGGCTGTCTCTTAATTAATGCTAAAGCATCATGCTGCGCCATGCTAGGGCTGTCTCTTAATTAATGCTAAAGTACCATTCTCCACCATGTTAGGGCTGGCTCTTAATCAGTGCTAAAGTACCATGCTGCACCATGTTAGGGCCATCTCTTAATTAATGCTAAAGTACTATGCTGTACCATGTTAGGGCTGTCTGATAATTAAAGCTAAAGTACCATGCTGCACCATGTTAGGGCCGTCTCTTAATTAATACTAAAGTACCATGCTGTGCCATGTTAGGGCTGTCTGTCAATTAAAGCTAAAGTACCATGCTGCACAATGTTAGGGCTGTCTATTAATTAATGCTAAAGTACCATGCTGCACCATGTTAGGGTTGTCTCTTAATTAATGCTAAAGTATCATGCTGCTCCATGTTAGGGCTGTCTCTTAATTAATGCTAAAGTACCATGCTGCACCATGTTTGGGCTGTCTCTTAATTAATGCTAAAGCATCATGCTGCGCCATGCTAGGGCTGTCTCTTAATTAATGCTAAAGTACCATTCTGCACCATGTTAGGGCTGGCTCTTAATCAGTGCTAAAGTACCATGCTGCACCATGTTAGGGCCATCTCTTAATTAATGCTAAAGTACTATGCTGCACCATGTTAGGGCTGTCTGATAATTAAAGCTAAAGTACCATGCTGCACCATGTTAGGATTGTTTCTTAATTAATGCTAAAGTACCATGCTGTGCCATATTAGGGCTGTCTCTTAATTAATGCTAAAGTACCATGCTGCATCATGTTAGGGCTGCCTGTTAATTAATGCTAAAGTACCATGCTGCACCATGTTAGGGCTGTCTCTTAAGTATCTCTAAAGTACCATGCTGCACCATGTTAGGGCGGTCTCTTAATTAATGCTAAAGTACCATGCTACGCCATGTTAGGGCTGTCTCTTAATTAAAAAGGGTTACTGTGACATGTAAACAAGATGAACACATTGTGGTCACCTTTATGAATTCCCACTCCAGATTTTGCAACAATATTTTTTATATTTCATGACATTTGCATCTATTAATTTGTATGAACATTCTTTTGCATTAATTGTATAAGATTCTTACTTTGCAAACTCTGTCCTGTTAATTGCTTGAATATTACATTACATTCAGTTGTCTTTGTTACATCTTGTACAATCTCTAGCCATAATTTGAAAAAGGTCTCATCTTCAAAAAAGTTAAAAAGTTCATACTAGGCTATCAGAATGCAGACTGTTACACACCTAGGAATAATTAGAGGTCAGAATCAAAAGTAGACCTCATATCTCTGAGGTAAAGATCATAACAATTATAGAAAACAATAACCGCTCCTACTTTATATATATATATATATATAGGGTCTATATTATATAGTCGAAGTTTCAAAACTTCGAACCTCACATGAGCAACCTCATATGAGTGAAGTTCGAAACATTGCCTATATAATAAAAGGAAAAAAAGAAAAAAAATTACCTTACCACTCTGAGCTGGGGAGCAAGCCCCTCCGCACCCCCTACTTAAATATACCAACTCCAAAAACGCACTTCAGTGGAGAAAGGGAAAATTTCCTATTCTGTGAGAGAAAAGCTGTTGACTTTCACCTTCAACCTTTTCAACGTTCGATAATATGATGTCGACCATCTATGATTCGAACATCGGATAAATCAATACTACAGTATGGAAAACTTTAGAACCTTAGTTTACATGTGAATGTGCAGGGGTTAGCTTTTTAATACATTCAAGCTCAAAGCAGAGTCAAAGGAAGTATATGGTGGTGATATTGACTGACCTGGACACCAGCTTATGGGAGATCCAAAGAGGTTGACAGTTTACAAGATGTGACTACAATGATTGCATCAGCTTGTGAATTGTTAAACTGTTGGTTTCTTTTAATAGTAGCAACAAGATATTAGGCTACATAATAATATGTCTCATGAAAATAAGACTGTATGACTATTTACAAAGATTCATTCAACAACGATTTCATTATTGTGGTGACTCGTAAACATTGTGGGGTGTCAAACAGATGTCTTTCTCAGTGCACAAAACTCATCTGCTAGAGCTTTAGCCCAAAGTAGTTTTTTGCTATTGATGTAACATTCAAGGACTTTTCTGGAGTTTTTGAGTGGCTCAGGATGCCAAAGTGTAGGAACATATGATGTGCAGTTACAACATAAACTCTGGGAACCAGAACTGTAAATTATTTCTATATTTTCTTACTTTTTTTCTCATCCCTTATATACTTCTTCACATTTTTTTTTCATAATGTCTCGCATCTTAAGTCAGGATTTATTTCAGTATATCTTATCATTTCTATCTAATTTTTAGTCTTTTCTTCAATTATTATAACCGTGTTTATTTAATTTACTATTATATTTTGATTTTTTTTGTACTTGATTTCTGTATTTTTGTTGTGTTTTGTTGTAGAGTTGTTAATAAAATCAAAGTCGAAGTTCCTATATGTATACAAAGTGTACATTCCTTTTTATTTACAGTCTGTATATATTAAAGTTGTCTCTTCTATTCTATATGTCTGATTTATATATTCTGCCCTTATATGTTGCCTGTATTTTTGACAGCTTGCAGTTTTATTCAGTTTATGCACTGTCTTAATAAAGTTCTGCTCTAATTACCTCCCCAAACATCAACTGAAAATGAACTACAAGCAATATGGATAATCTTGTCCATAAATTACAAAACTAAATAAATGAATAAAAAATACATAAATAAACATTCTCCTATACCTATCTCTATATTTATTTACACTCACACGCACATGCATACACTGGCACACACACATATACACACACACACACACACACACACACACAGTAATACATGTGAGTAGGTTTGTAGACAGCTAGAAAAAGCTCATTTTATGTAACGCATGACAATTTATGCTGCTCCAGATTTTTGTTAAGTGCTAAGGGACAGAAGAAAGGAAGCATGAATTCTTTCAACATGCTGTGCAGAACTCTTCTCCATGTACTACATTTTCCATTTGCACAGTATGAAGAAAATCACACTGTCTGTTAGCACAGCTGGGGTTTAAAGTGGTAACACTGAACTCCAGAAAGCTGCAAGTAGAAGAATCGTACTTAACGAAGGAAAAGTGCTGCTCTTAAGTTAGCAGAGTACTTAATGAGCACTAAGGGGATCCGTTCATGCTTGGTGTTCTGATCAATGAGATTTGCCAAGGAACTGAATCTTTACAGATTTCAAAGATGGTTTAACTTGCAACACCTTAACTTCTTTTCTTGCAGATAATCAAATTAAAATTATTTACAGATTTTATTATGAACGATACTTACTTTATAAAGTAAATTCAATATTTTCATATATTTTCACTCTGATTCACTAGTTATCAATTTAGTGATGAAAGAGATGAACTGATAAAACATTTCACCCTGTGGTTTTGGGTTTGAATCCCACTGTTTTTGTTTGCCTTCTCTTTGACTTTGAATAAGTCATTTAACTAAACAGTACATCTGAGTCACCCCAAAGTCAGACACATGCACTAAGTGGATTTAACTGATTAACAAATGAGCAATGTAAAACAACACATTATAATTTTTATTGCATAGTATTAATTTATTAATTATTACTGTAGTACACTCCGTATGCTAATTAGCTCCGAATGAATTTGGAACATGAATTTGGAGCTAATTAACATACTCCATGTATAACAGTAATAATGATATAATGCTTTGTCCATTCACCACCATTTCCTGCTATTTCTGCCTTAGCAATGGTATTCCCAAGTATCTCATGTATGAGACGGAATCTCAAAGAATTTTACTTTGTATTTGCTCATACTCTTTCTTCCTGCTTCACAATCTGGTATCCAACTGAGCAGTGTAAGTTTATTTATCTATTTTATTTCTTTTAATGCCATGGTAAATCCAGATGGTACAAGAACATTTTCAAAGGGTCCATCGAGGAGCATTAACCTGTTAGGTGTCCTTCTCAATGAATGAAAAAGGAGAGTGACAGAATCAAACACAGGACTTCAGAAAGAAGTGCACTGCCTTAATGTACACAATGCCACCACAGTAATAGTAAATGCTCATAGTCTAATGATTTTCACTCTATCTTTACCCATACCTCTCAACTGTACA
The DNA here is from genome assembly GCF_019279795.1 of Protopterus annectens. Classification (NCBI taxonomy): domain Eukaryota; kingdom Metazoa; phylum Chordata; order Ceratodontiformes; family Protopteridae; genus Protopterus; species Protopterus annectens. The sequence goes on along the minus strand of NC_056743.1, from coordinate 1,824,998,607 downwards.
GATTTTCACAGACTGTCCAGATTTTTGCCTCATATCTTTGGTGTGTTCCTCCTAAAATCTGTACTTTTCTGGCAAATAGCTGAGGATTGAAGTCATTAAATAATGACAAAACATTTGAGTTTAAGACTCCACATCTATCCACATTCTATCAACTTTCTAAGTTTGTAAGAGCAATATTTAAAAGCTGTCCCTATTTGTCCCTTCATCATTTTAGGATCTGTCCAGACTGTTTGCTCTAAAACGTTGAGAGGTATGTCTTTATCATATCATAAATCTTTTAGTTTTAATATAATTACAGAATTGGGGATGTCCAGTGATTTTCTGTTGCTATACGGCACTCATTGTCTGCCTTAAATAATGATGTCCTATCTGCATTTCTAGTTCAGTCCACACTTGATGTAGGGTTGCCACCTTTTCAAATGGCCAAAGTGGGATATTTTTGGTACAAACATCAGATTTTAAAGGCCGACACATACCCACGGTCAGTACAAAAGTTAAAACTTAAATTTTTTGCCTAAATAAAAGCTTATTCTTGTAGCATTTTAGTTGCTTATTCTGTTTCTTATAACATATAGGTATTTTAGATACAGAATAACTGTTTTATGCAACTATCACATAACATATAGGAAATAATTTTGTCCTAAAATCCCAGGATATTTGCCATTTTTACAATTTTTTGTCAGGACACAACTGCCCAAAGAGGGACTGTCCCTCACAAAGTGGGACAGGTGGTAACCCTAACTTGATGTCCTCCATTTCACTGTTATGCATTTAAGCACCCAGAAAGAAAAAGAGAGGGAGAATAGTCTGTCATGATAATAGTGGAGCCTCTGTCACATTACAACAGTGCCACGGCTTTGAGAATATGACTAAAGGCAACTCTGGCAGTATTCATGGCAGATAGATTTTAATGTATCCTTTATTGACTGGATTAGACTCTTTTGAGGTTGTCATGTGGTGGTATTTATAATACTCATGTAAATTTCCTCATTGCATCAGGGCAAATTTCCCTACTCTTTTCAATATGTGCCATTTGATATTTTACATCCACCTGAGTTACCACCAATTCAGCAGATAGGAAGTCGATTTAACATTTCATCCAAAGAACTAATATACTTAGGAGTGAAGTACCTCCTTTATGCTGCACTATGGTGTCAGAAATCTGTTTATCTTATGTGGGAATAGAATTCACAGACTCCTGTAACAAAGGTGAGTGTGCTACCCGATCAGTTATAATGCAACACTCCTACCTGATGCTTGTGTGACTGAGGGCTAGAATGACTGCACAATGAAAAGTACACATGCAGAAATCATCCGCTAGAATCACTGTTGTCACCACACATGATAATCCTATGGGCGATACAATGCACCTCAGTAACATGAGAAAGCAGTGCGTGAAACCAGAAAATGTCATGAACACTTCCCTGTGATAACTGCAAGAAACAAAACTGTGCATCCTAGAATTCAAAAACAGAAACTATGGTGTTAAAGTGTTATACTCCTACACTGCCTGTTGTGGGTGGCTAACTCCCCCAACTCCACTTCGCTATATGTACTAATTCTGAGCCCTCTCATCCTCAGACTAGGGGAGAAGGCTCCCAATTAGTGGAACTGTAGTTCTTCTATATAGTGCACCACTCAAATTTGTAGGTCTGCTCTTCCCAGAACTGTAGTTACACTCTTTGGAATTTTATCAGGTACCTGTCTTTAAACCAAACAATGTGTAGTCATCACATTTATCACTAGGAAAATAAAACTTTTGAAAGAAGGAGACACTTGCAAATGATCACTTATAGAAAGAATGGTGATTTAACTATTGCAGCCTTGTAAGAGAACACAGTGTGAACAAAGACTTATGGGAAATCAAGCTGATGTGAGAGACTGAGATAGGCATATTCTGCAGAATGAGCAGTGGATTAACCTGCAAAAACTTGAATTTATGATTATAAACAAAAGAAAAGTTACTCAGCAGAAGAAACAGGCTTAAAAAAACTGCTTGATAAGAGACTTGATGTTTCTGTAGACACTTGAATAATTGCAAACATTCTTTATGCATAATTTATACAAGAGGTTCAGTCAGTCAGCTGTAGAACATTTGACAGTAATTCCAGATGTCAGTTTGGACTTGGATTATTTTAATGCTGATCGTTTTTATGTCTTTGGCAAATTGGCACCATTCGAGTTAAGGTAAGTAGGAAGGAAGCAATTACCATGCTTGAAGTATTAAGCTTTAATCATGCATTCTGCAGCATGCCAAAGAAAACAGGAAGTAGCAGATGTTAAGGATTTAACTGTACAGACATACTTAAGAAACCAAGATATTCTGTGTGCAAGGAAGCATAAGTGGAAGTTTTGTTCAAACTCAGTATCTCATTCAATTAAATAAATAAAAGGGGAGAGGATTTATTACATACCATGTCCCTTTTCCTCTTTGCTGTATACATTGCCTTATATGTTTGCCCACACCCCATTAACTTCATGGGTACTTGCTAGGCTTGCAGTCTAGGAGACTGCTGAGGAGCTTAACCTAAATTCATAATTACCTCTAGCACTGTTTAGGGTCACATACACTAGGCAATTGATAGTTGAAGGAATCAAACCCTGTACCACCGAAAACACTGCTTACAGTCTTAAGCCTCTGTGCCAACTGTCAGACATGTGTGTAGATATCTTGGAACCTGGTAAAATTTGTGGGGCTGCCCCAGGTAGGAAGGATGTGTCATTGTGCTCGTAACTAGGCTTGTCTTTCTAAATGACTGCAGCGTGAATGTGGACAACACATGTGGACTACTAATCATGGAGATATTAAAGGGAATTTATCCAATTTTATCTTTATTCTAGGAAATATTTAAGAATAGGTAACTTTTGAGTGACTGACACAAGCTACACTGACAATAAATATCAAATCAAACTATGGCTACACAAAAAAATTCCTAGAAAAAACACAGTGGCAAGTGAAAAAGACATCATTCACCTCATCAGCAGCACAGACCTATGTAAGATTTAGATGCCCTTTCTTGTCTATAATACCCCTGGTACAAGCAAATAATGTAATGTAAAGTTAATAAATGGGATTACATACAAAGCATGGTGTTAGTGAAGTTCATCACGTGTTGTGTCTTGTGTGCCACTCTGAAGTGAGACAGATGGTTACTTGAGATTTGTATCTGTTCTGCCTGCTGCCACCCTTGTCTGTAGTAACTGTAGGAACTGTGATATCCATCTAAAAATGAGTATGACTGCCCGTGAGGTTCCACTTCCACTGCCTTTTTTTTTTGTTGTTGCATAGTGACCTTTCTCGCATTCCTATGCTTTCATTCGATGTATAGAAATCTGCAATACATCATAGATGGTGAGGGTTTTCACTCTGCAGTACAGGTACAAGATGGTCAGGACTGGAATTGTGCAGGCTGTGAGTGCATTAACAGAGTCACAAGAAAGAAATGTAGATTTCTATAACTGGGTAAATCATATGAATGGCCAGCTACATGTCGGTAAAGTAGTAAGCATCTAGGACTCGCCCTAAACAATGTAAATTGTTAGTCAATAAGAATATCACCTTAGATATCCCCTAAACATAATGGCTTGATAATAGGGCTAACAAGTAAATAAAAACAATGACAATAATAATAATAATAATAATAATAATAATAATAATAATAATAATAATAATAATAATAATAATAATAATAAAACTTGGAATCATAACCATCCAGGCTAAAAGTATTAAAAATTACCGACTCCCTTCACTTCTTGGCAACGTTATTTGAAGGTATGAAAGAAACTATTTCTCCCCAACAGAGCTGTATTAGCCCCCCCCAACTCATGAAGCATGTGACCCTGAACAATATGTAGTGTCCTGTTAATACAGAATTCTCTCCATTAAAAATAACAAGAGTTGCTGTGCTTGTTGAGTTTCCTATGTTAACGATCATAAAACAGGTCAAATAAAGATATCAAGAGCAGCACAAAAACAAAAGGATATGAAAAAGCCGCAATGTTTACAAACCTGGCTAGTCAGGCAGTCTAACGAAGATGACATATTAACTGTAAATCATCATATTATGGTAGCAGTGTGGTGGTGTTTCCCAGGCACGTTCTATTGTTTAATTTTTTAAATAACAGTTCTGTAAATTCCTACTTCAGCAATGATAATGGGGAGGGGGCGGCAAGCCTAAAAATAACTCTTCATTGAGCATAGACATCAACAATCTCCACTTCTCTTCCTTTTCCTCTTCATTTGTTGTTCAAAGTTGACGAGAGGAGCATTACAAAACAACTTATAAAAAAATCTTCCCAAGGAATGTAAAAAAAAATTACTGTATGAATTTATTGTTTAACAGAACTTTACCAGATACACCTTGTCCTTCACTTCAGTCACTTCTTTCTTTTATCCCACTTAGTCATATACAAGTACATATCCCAGCAACTTGCAAAGCTATTATCCATTATGTCCGACTGAAGTGGGTACAACAGAAAACACAATGGATCTGTAAAAATTACCTTCCTATAAGTTAGACTCATATTTAGACCTGACGGTTAGTGCTGACCAAAACAAATGTATATGATGCTGACTGTATGAAAGTCAACCACACTGTGCTGTCAGTGGGCTAGCATCAACATTTTTCTGATTTTTAAGCCATCTGTCCAAAAATGAATATCATAACAGACATAAAGGATTATGAGTTGGTCACCACCTTATTACCTGTTCAAGATATGGATATCAAAAAATTCATCTCAAGACCAAAGTATGTGGTTAACCATTTTTTTTATCAGTTTAAACCAGGTTACAATACATTTAAATTATATTATCTCTGTAAATACAACTAAACAAACACCTAGCCATCTTATTTAATCGGATAATAAATGCACAGAAAGCGAGCATCAGCTTCTATGCTTACTTTGAGTTCTGCAACATCATTTAACTCCCTACCCTACGTCAAAGCAAATTCTGCCCCATCATTCATCACCCTCCCTCCCTCACTGCCTCCATCTCAGAGCAAGTACTGCCCATCATCCCCCCCCAAAGCGAGTAATGCCCCATCATTCATTACCCTCCCTCCCTTAGAAAGCAAGTACTGTAGCATCATTCATCTCTCCACCCCCCCAGAGTGAGTACTGGTACACCCTCCCTCTCAAAGTGAGTACTACTCCAACATTCATCTCTCTCCCATACACACTCACTCTCAGAGTACTGGCCCATCATTCATCTCCCTCACCCCCTCCATTTCAGAGCAAGTACTGCTCCATTATTCATCTCCCTTCCTCTGTACCTCCTAAAGTGAGTACTACCCCATCATTCATTACCCTCCCTTACATACAAAGCAAGTACTGCCCCATTATTCATCTCCATTCCTCCCTCCCAAATCAAGTACCACCCCATTATTCATTACCCTCCTTCCCTTACAAACCAAGTAATGCCCCTTTATTCATCTCATTCCCTCCTTCCAAAGTGAGTACTGCCCATCATTCATTACCCCCCTTACAAAGCAAGTGCTACCCCATCATTCATTCCCCCATTCCCTCCCAAAGTAAATAGTACCACAGCATTCATCTCCCTCACTCCCATTTGCATCCAAGAATACACAAATCTATATTCAATCCAATTCGAATGAGTCATTGACTAGGCTTTATCCCTCTACCCCATGCCGGTAAATGCCATAGCTGTATGTTGCTTAATGTTGCAAAGCAGTGTGTGATATTGTTTGCTATTTATGTATGTATTGATTTATTTAATGCATTTTTTTTCTGGGATGGTCTGACAGGGTACATAAGCTGCTATCTTGAATGATGATCAAAACATTGTGTTTTGCTGAGTTCATTTGCATGTTATAAAAAGAATCAATGTTTATATTATCACAGTTGAAAACTACATACAAAGTATCCTTGAGAAGGGCACAATCTGGATCATAAAAATTAACTTGTAAACCACATCATATATCTTCCGACACTCCTACTAAGCTGTGAGTGAGGTTCTAATACTGTTGAACAGAAAATTGTTCTGCTACCCAGTACCCATACTGCAATGCTGCATAATTTACAGCCACTGCTTTCTTAGGCTTAAGGTATTGTTCTGTTCTGGTCTTGGATTGAGTCCAAGGTTAGAGCACATCAGAAAGGAGTAGCAAAATGAAACCAACATAGCTGATACCAGATGACATGCTTGCAGTGTTAAATTGTATCTTATTTAGTCAGGCAGGTCTTACCACACAGGTGGTCTGTTTAAGATTTGAACTCTTATTTGAGTTCTATGAAAGCAAAAGGAAGTCTGTGAATAGTGCTTTCCCAATGAAACACGATATACATTAAAAAGACCTGTTTAATGTCACACTGTTTTGAATAACAAATCCATGCTTTTGCTATTAGTGTAAGATAACTGATTGAAAGTGATACAGATCTTGCATTGATTTTAGATCAAAAGTGATTTTATTCATTGCACGCTGGGATGTCCTTCCACGTGGGTAGGCTTTTTTCATGTACAGAAGTATAGTAAATGAACACTGCAGACTACATCTGTCTTGCCAGTACTATCCTCTAACCCCTCCCCCACATCCAAAGAATTGCATTCATTATCGTACAGCTGTGTGTTGTGTCCGTACAGTATCAGAGGCTGTGAGGCAAGCCTCCCCTTTCCTGACTTGAATGTATAAAGCAGCCATTGCATGCATGAACACGTATTTTCACAAAAAAAAAGATAGTATATCTCTCTGTGGGTAGTCTGCAGCCTGAGGAAATGAACACACACATTACAGATTTCCTACCAAATCATTCAAATGTGCAATCTATTTAATTTAATAACAAGGAACTTGGAGTGTAGAGCTGAATTAATCATATCACCTATATGTGACTCCAAGAGGGGAGGGTTTACACTGGTTGGCAATGCCTCAGGGCCGGCAGTTTAATTTGTGTAATTTTTCACATGTCTTCATGCTCTCTGCACATGGAGTAAAATGTGTATTGACAGATGACCTGGGCTGGTAAGATGCTCTTTATGGAATCACTGTAACAGTGCAGTTAATCAGAGAAATGCTGCATGCTGTATTTGAAGATAATAAGAAATAACCTGTTCACACTTGCCCGGTTTCCACTGCCTTCCTTTTCTCCTGCCTGTTTGTGACAGTCTGATTCCTTTCTGTTCTACAGCAGCACTGCCCTTTGCAACTGCATGAGTGCCCCAAACCCTAGTTTAACTTATTATGAGGGCAGCCTATTTGATACAATTTTGCAGTAACATTGGCTGTACTATACCGTACTCAGAGGAAATACAATACTGTGGCATTCATAGATGTTTATACCTCAGCACATGGGTGATGTCGTGAAGTGTTTGTCATAAGTGCAACATTTGTGTTCATGCAACCGTGTTTCCTGACAGCAGTACCAAGCAACCCATGTGAGATCATAATCACACCTTCCTGGATTAGCTAACATGAAAAAGCATTAGAAATAAAAATCTGCATAAGCATACAAAGTGGAATTTTGACACCAGACTGTCTTCAGGATGTGTAATTTCTGTGAAGACAAAATGTTCCCAAAGCAACCTGCAAAATCATTCTTGTTTATATTGCCATAACATCTTTAAGCAATGTATAGAACATAGATGTCGGTCACAAGAACTATTTTCTTAGTTGGTGTCATCACTGGGGATGACTCTTCCTTTATTTTGGTGAGCATAGTACAATGCTGTTTGATGACAATGTGCACAAAATGTATATATGCCTGATTAATATTTTTGCAATATAGTAGTTATGCACTAAAGAGACATTTGGAATTTCTCTTTAAATTACATAGATATGTAAAACATAAATTATAAGTTAGACATTGACCAACTTTATAATATATATACGATAGATAGATAGATAGATAGATAGATAGATAGATAGATAGATAGATAGATAGATAGATAGATATGGGTCTACATTGTTTCGTTGAGTCTCATTTCACTGAATTTCATTTCACCCCAACCACATCACTGAAAACACAAATTACTGAAAACACATTTCACTGAACTTAGTATATATTGCACTGTGCAGAGTACCATAAGGCAAGTAAACGGTATATGCCCTTTTCCCCACTGTAGTGTGATCTTGGAGTTAGTGTTTATAGTCGGGGGGGTGTGGGGCCTTACCCCCCCACCTAGTTTATTTTATATTGTATTTTACCAAAACCTTCAAAACAACACATTTTAAACAATAGACATGCATAAAATGAAAAGTAACAACTCGCAGGGGGTAAACACTCCAATTCCCAAAAGCAATCCTGCAAATATAAAAAAAACAATTCCACAGGGTAACGGAGCAAAACAAGGCTGAGGAACGCAAATATCATCCAAAAAAGTGTAAAAAAGCAATTTATTCAAATCCAATAGTACAGGTAAGCTTTTTCACCCAGTAGGGCTTAATCAGACCATAAAAACACAGAGACCAACAAACATATATACATATATATCTCTACAAATTGATAAAAGAGCGGGAACTCAATAATTAATTGACTCTTAAAGAGACAAGGACACAAAAGCATGAATAAAAGCAAAACCAGCACATCAAATACTAATGAATGCAAAAAAATATATATAAAATACATATAAAAAAAGAGAATACATTCAGAACTATCAGGTCCTTAGTATCCTAGATTTCAAAATGGGTTTAAGGGTCACTTTATCATTAAGCCCAGGGTATTGATTAGCCCTGAGTCTAACTATCCACCTGGTTTCCCAGGTCTCTGTAAGATTCCTAATGTCACCTCCACGAAGGTTGGGATATATCACCTCTATCACCATAAACTTAAAACAAAGGGTCTCATCAGTGTCTAACACATGCTTGGAGAGTGCATTAACTGTGGACTTAATCCTGATCTGATAGAGATGTTCACGGATCCTATCCCTAAGCTTCCTATCTGTCTTGCCCACATAATACATGCTGCAGGACACACAGTACGCTAAGTAGAACACATGTTGCATCATACAACTAGCAACCACTTGAAATCTGTAGTCTGTCAGTGGCTGCACAAAGGCACCTTTCGTGTCTATAAAATAACAGAAACTGTACTGATTACAAGGAAACATACCCATGGTACCATGACACGTGGACCCAAAACTGATCCTAGGATGACACAATAACCTCTTTAGGTTGGGCTTATTCTTATACACAAAGTGTGGAATATCCCCAATGAGCTCCCTGATGTCAGGATCTACTGTCAAGACCTCCCAATGTTTCCTAATGATGTATTTAATGGATCCCACATCTTGAGTATAAAATAAGGGGACCCTAACCACATCTAGCCTAGCCAAATCCCTAGACTTACCAGTCCCTACCACATCAGAGAAATGTAGGGCAGCTGCACCCCTTCTAAGATCAGTGAGTCCATCAATCCCACTTTCAATCTCTCTCATACTATAGGCTCTAGCACCAAATCTCTGATGTAGGTCATCCAGCTCACTATGAAAACCAACATCAGATGAATTGCAATGAGACACCCTCATGGCTTGACCTTTAACCACATTCCCAAACACAGAACCAAGGTGCATACTGTGTCTGTGTAAAAGAGCATTGCAATGGCAGGGCTTCCTATAGACACCCATATTCAACAACCCATTATCCATCCTCTCTACATATACATCTAAAAAAGAAATCCAGTTGCGGGATGACTCAAAACTAAACTTCAAAAAATCAAAAGAACTATTGACCTGGTCAGAAAATACCACCAGATCTTCCTGGCTACCTTTCCAAACAAAAAACAAATCATCTACAAAACGGCCATAAAAAATGACATATGTCAAAAAATCATCCAACTTAAATAAAAAATCTCTCTCCCAGGCTGCCATGAAGAGATTGGTGTAGCTATTGGCACATGAAGTGCCCATAGTTACACCATCTCACTGTATATAGCATTGTGTACCAAAACTAAATACATTGTTCTCTAATACCACCTCCAAAAATAGAGACAACAAATCTATAGATGACCTGGTGAAATCAGTGCTCTGTTGTAAATACTCAAGTACAGAATCTAATAGGTTCAAACTTGAAGACTATACTTACAACTTGAAATATAGGGTCAATTGCAACTCGAAAATGGTGGTCTACCTGGCCCAGTGCACAAGTTGTCTTGCATTTTATGTAGGCAAGATGGAGCGCCATCTCAGAGACTGCATTTACGAGCATTCTTATGCAATTAGAAAAAATAAACATGACAATGCTCTAGCAAAACATATCTCTCTTTTTCCCAACCATTCCTTCAAATTCATGGTCATCGACCAGGTTATAGCAAGTGAAAGAGGTGGTCCAACAGGTTTTAAATTAGAGGAATTAGAACTGCTTTGGCAGATTAGACTTAATGCCTTCAACACCCCTGGCCTCAATGAAAACTGCTCAATAAGCAGTATTTTGAAAATCAAGAGTTTATGTAGATGACAACTTTGTTTGTACAGGTCTATTGTTAGTAGACTTTTCATCCTGGTAAATGCTTGTGTGCTTACTAATTTTTTAGTTTCTTAGTTTTTTATTCACTTAAGCCTTTTATAATGTCATTACTTTTAAATATGTTTAAACATTTGTAACTTTTTACTGTTTCTTATAGTCAATATTATATAATTACATTTTGTCTTTAGCTTTTCTGAAGTCAAAGTTATATTAATTTAATAGGTGTGGTTTTGACAAAATAGTTTTAGTAACACATGCTAACGCATCACTTTTTGTTGCTGCTATGAATTTGTGGCTGCCTTTTTAAAAAACAGTACGTAGTAGTTCATTGCTTAATTGTTTAATTGCTTTTTGCCTGTTGATTGGGTTCTCCTTGTAACTGTGTGTATATATAGCAAGTCTTTTTTAGAAGTAATTGTCTGAAGAAGTCTGTGTCATTAAACCAGACGAAAAGCGCTTTATTTTAACAAACTTTAATAAATTTCCTTATATTTTTGGTCGTTTGAAGTACCGTTTTTCCTGCTCCATTTCAGCTGTGTTGGGGTAAATACTCATGTACCCTCTCAACGTCTTCCCTGTTGGGAATGACAGTGAAAAGGGACTGAACATTCATGGTGACCAGTATGAACTCAAGATCACTGGGTACCTGTTTCATAGAGGCATGCAAATCTAACAAAAACTGCTTTGTGTCCCTCAAAATATATTCATTAGCGTCTACAACTGGTCGTAAAAGTTTCTCAATTTATAGTGAGAAGGTTTGGTGGACCACCCCCTACATGAGACGATAGGCCTCATGGGTGGAGAGGTACCATTCTTGTGGATCTTGGGTAGGCCCTGAATGACCGGTATAAGGGGTCACTAACAGTGAGATACTTAAAAAGCTCCTCATTAATAACATGACTCTTATACAAATCTTCCAAAATATATCCAATCTTCTGAACATGTGAACCTACTGATTCCAAATCAATCGGACAGTAGAACCTCTCATCACTTAGCATACGCCCCATGGACTCATTTAATACTTGTGTCCATGATAACTAAGGATCCACCCTTGTCTGTCGGTCTAATTGTTATCATATCATCATTCAGTAGATGCGTAAGGGCCATCCTCTGTGTATAAGCAAGATTGCCCTTCTTACAACGATGAGCACGACCCATGGGCTCAGAGCCATAAATATCATTCTCTACTAATTTACCAAAAGCTGCCACTAGGGGATGGATATTAGGGATATAAGTTCTGGGTTTCCTCAACCTTTTATCTTCCATGGTGGATGGCATATCCTTGAATTCTACCTTCAAGGATAAATTCCTAATAAAAAGTTTAAAATCTGTCGCAGTATCTGTAATATCACTAGAACATGATGGAATAAAAGTGAAACCCTTTGATAAAACATCATTCTCATCCTCTGTTAATAAATGCCGTGAAATGTTCCAAACTAACACCTCCCTTTTGTCTCCCACATCTTCTTCAAAGTATTGTGGCTTTGAGACTCAGCCAACAGTTTCCCTCTTCTGTCTGCCCCTGCTGATGGATAGTGTTCTCACCCCTCCATGTACTGTACTGATAGGGAAAGGATGTGGAACTCCACTACCAACATCTCTCACTGATCCATCAAGATGTATGTTAACAAGTTCATTATTAGTCATTTTCCTCCTCACAGCCACCTGGGTCTGTTGAGTTGTGGGCTGTGAACCAAGATCTAACACTGTCCGTGTTTGTGAGTCACTCAAATCAACAGAGGAAGCTAAATGGGCACCACTACTAGCATTCACAATGGTTGCAGCCTTCTCTCTCTCCCCCACCAGAGGCAGAATCTACCATGCCCTCATGGTTAATCGGAATAGTCTCCATGACAGCCTCAACCCTGACATTATTAACAACAGGAGTCACTGCATTATTATGCATAACATTACAGGATGTGTTCCATATAACACTGGAACTAACAGGTACATTGACAGTATTATTTACCACTCTAGCAGTATAATCTGTCCTGGGCCAAGTAAAAACTTAGCCCTGCAGAAAATCATTAATGTCCCTTCATAACTTACATTTCTTCTGTTCCAGTAACCGCTTCTCATAGAGAAAAACATTATCCAACATGGGCTCCATAACCCTATCAACAGCTACTGTAGGAAAATGTTCAAATAACTGCTGCTGTTGATTCCTAATGCCTGCTCATAAAACATTCTCTTCTGGCAGAAAGGACTCATTTAACAGTCTCATGTAATTGAGGCTTATCTCAGTGTTGAGCTGTTGCCACTTATACAGCAGCTCTGGATACTGTGTCCCGGTTGTCGGAATTTTCAGGACCCGAAGCCCTCTCTGCACCACTTTCTGTTGGATGCAGACCTCAAAATGTTGACGTTGGGTTTGCAGTCTCTTTAATTTAAAAAGATCAGTCTCCAGCTTCTCAGTTGCCAAACACAACTTTCCTCGATCAAACTGAACCACAGTTCCTTCACTTACATCATCATATGTCACCTCGTACAGCAGTAAGGGATCCGTCTCTCCAGATAAACAGCTCACAAACCTTTCGCTATTGAAGCCTGAGTCCTTGTTGTTAGGGCCAGAGCCCTTGTTGACTGCAACAGTATATGGCAATTCAATGGGATTGATTGTATCCTTCTCAACCATGCCTCTGTAGAGATATATATGTTTGTTGGTCTCTGTGGTTTTATGGTCTGATGAAGCCCTACTGGGTGAAAGCGCTTACCTGTACTATTAGATTTGAATAAATTGCTTTTTACACTTCTTTGGATGATATTTGCGTTCTTCAGCCTTGCTTTGCTCCGTTACCATGTGGAATTGTTTTTTATAATAGACATGTATAGTTGCAACACTAATGACTAACTCTCTCCAGAAGACAATATGTACTTAAACTAAGTGGAGGGGGCTATGACCTCAACAACCCCCCGATGTAGGGGGCTTTGTCCCCCACACCCCGCTAACTATATATACAAACTAAGGTAAAATTGTTTCTTCTAGCATGGAACACTAAAAACAATGGACATAAAAATATCAAACTCAAAAGAAGAACAACATCAACAAAATAATAAAATATCCAGAAATGTGAAGAAAACAGGTCCCAATTGAATTGACCAAGGTTTTTATTGCCTCCACACACTGGACCACGCTAAAACACCACAATAAATGAACAAAAAATCCAAATCCACATGTGGATTTGGATTTTTTGTTCATTATGTGTTCGCGAATCCAGTGTGTGGAGGCAATAAAAACCTTGGTCAATTCAATTGGGACCTGTTTTCTTCACATTTATGGATTTTTGGTACTTGATCTAAAATAATAAAATATATACCCTTTTTTCACAGGGCGGAGAGTACCACTGCATTCTAATATGAGTGACGAGCTCAGAAATAAATATACCAACTCCATGATCACACCAACTCAAAGAACTGACAAATCACCTTAAAAATGTGCATAATTACCACTACAAAACGATATAACACTTACAAAGATATCCAAAAATAAAACAACCAAGTAAAAATTGCAATACCATACAACATTACTCTAACCAAAAAAATTAAGGACTCACTGAACACAAACAGAACCTTATAGAAAAAAAAATACACTGTCCAGCTAAACTCTGGATTGGAACAACACCCGAGTATAAAATAACACAATCTGAACTTGCTAGTATTCACTCAATAAGAGCAACCAGAAAGCCATTATCCCATTTGTTTATTCAACAAAACATGCAATGACCATATATCTATATAAAAGAATCTCTCTGTGTGTGTATATATATATATATATATATATATATATATATATATATATATATATATATATATATATATATATGTGTGTGTGTGTGTGTGTGTGTTTGTGTGTAGATATATATATATATCTATATATATTTACAGATAGAAGGCAAGGTGTATCTATCTATCTATGGAGGGTGCAGGGGGGCTTGCCCCCATCTTATCTGTAGTGTAGGATGATATGTTTGATTGTGGGGAGAACTTGTGTGAATGAGTATGTGTGTGCTGTATGTGTGTTGTACATTCGGTATTTTGAATTTCGCACTTCTGGTCTTTTGGTATTTATAGGTTCATAGGTAGATACTAGGCTATTGGCCCTAGGGCCTATATATAAAAAGGTACCCTGGCTTTTGCCACCCAAGAAAATTATTTTCCTTTGCCACTGTCGAGCAGAGCCACAGAAGTGATCCCCAGGGTGAATTTCCTATTTCCCATCCAATTATAAAGATTTTTCTTGAAGAGTACTAATGAGGAGCTTTGTTTGATATAAATAGGTAGTTTATTCCAGAGTATGGGAAGTCTCTGGGACAGGAATCTATCCCTCCGGCACGTTCTGTTTATTGTGGTGACAAGGTTTAGGTCCCTAGAGCGTGTAACTCGGAGGGATTGGGACTTCTTTAAGTGGAACATCTTCAACAACTCTGGGTTTGACATAGCTTTGTATGTTAGGCAGAGATCACCTGTGAGTAGCTGGAGTTTTTTGAGACGGTCTGCATAAGGCATCTGTTTGAGGCCAGTAATCTTCGTTGTGAGGTATTTCTGCTGCCTTTCCAGTTGTTGTAGATGTCTTGTGAGGTACATACCCAAAGGGGTGTTGTACTCTATAATGGGTCTAATGAGTGATGAGTAGAGGGGAACAATGACCTCTATTTTTCTGGATGAGAAACCTTTTGTAATGAGGTGTGCCACGTAGATGGATTTCCTGACTACTGTGGTGATGTGATTATCAAAGGAGAGACTACTGTCCACATGTGTCCCAAGGTCTCTTATCACACTTTCAGTGTTAAGTATACTACCGCCTATAAACCAGCAACCAAGCCACAAACTGTAAAAAATCCACAGAGACGAAGGCTCACCCAACGGTACTTTATTGCAATAGGATACAAGAATCACCACAACTGACCTAGGTTTCGTCACAACTGACTTCATCAGAGTGTGGTGAACCAAAGTAACACTTTATACACAACCAAATCATCCAATTGTGTCTTCAATTAATCAATCAAAGAAACACACTAAATTACAATGAAAAACACTTAAAACCAGTTAAAACCAATATATTATCTTAACCATACTACAAGTGACACTGCTAATGTAAAATATACATAAAATCAATCCACTTGAATATATATTGTTGAAGTCATGTATATATGAATATGTATCACTATGAAAAAATGTATATATGTTCAATGATTAGTATTGTAAAATAAAATAAAAATGAAAGTAACGGACATAAGACAGAGTGAATATTGAATAAAAATTCCAGTGATGAATAATATTGTTATATATCTAAAGAATAACACTGAGCTGTGGAACTTAATTATGGGCCTACTAAGATATATACTTGATGTGTGATGGTAACCTGTTGTACTATTGAACAATACTAAGTGTTCACAGGATGCTTGACTAATTGGACATAAATGTCTAAATTTAACCTACCATATGTCTAAGCCTCAGAAGTGGCTTGATGGAAATGAACTCATTCAAGCCAGGGTATAAATGTGCATTAAGTCTGAGTTGCCACTTCAATTCACATACATCAAGATGATAATCAGTAACTTTACCCTGTTGGTCCTTGACCAATTGTTGTATTACAAAAAACTTGAAAGTATGATTATTGTGGGCCATGATATGTCTAGACAGTGCATTAGTAGGCTTCTCATGTTGTATATCCAATAAATGTTCTTTTATCCTATCCCTAAAGCGTCTACAGGTCTTACCTACGTAAAATGCCAAACACATCTGGCATTTGGCAAGGTAGATGACATTTGTAGAGAAGCAATCATGATGCCCTAATATAGAAATGGGTATATGACCAATTTTAATGTCTTTCCCAGTGGTTAGGATATATGAACAAGTTAAACATCTTCCACATCTAAAATTACCCATTTTTTTTTTTTTTTTGTTATTGTATTTGTTGCCAACATTATCTGTGTTTGTGGCACATTTCTCAAAAATATTTTTTATGGTCCTGTCCTTCCGATAAATAAACTTGGGTGTACGTGCTGCTAACCCAGAAAATTCTTTCAGTCTAGCAAAAGATTCCCAGTTCTTCTCTATAATAATTCTGATGAATTCAGCATCTGCATTGAAAGTGAGAACATATAAAAAATGTTCATTAAATTGAACCCCCCTTCCATTACTTTCAAAATTACCACTAAAAAGGTCAACGTTGCTTTTTAGAATGGGTTGAAATGTTCCTCTGTCCCTTTTAAATTGTATCTCTTTCCTGATCTCATTGAACATATCCGTAGGATATCCCCTGTTCAAAAACAGTGTAACCATGAAGTCCAATTCTGTTTGAAAATCCACTTCCTCACTAACCATACGTGCTGCCCTGACCATTTGGCCTTTGATGATGGCCTTCTTCTGATGGTCAGGGTGCCAGCTATCATAATGTAAGTATGAGTTAGAAAAGGTTGGTTTCCTGTGGATTTTAGATACGAATGTATTGGTGTCTCTTGTGTACATCAAAACTATATCCAAATATGTGATACAATCGTCTTTGACTTCATGGGAAAATTTTAAAAACCAAACTGTTTCATTAATATACCTAATAAAGGCTTCTAATATTGTTTTCTCACCCTGCCTTACAATAAAAATGTCATCCAAATATCGTGTATAGAATTTGATAAATGGACAAAATTCACTGTTGAATACGTATTTAAACTCCCAATAAGCCATAATATAGTTGGCATAAATGGGGGCGCAGGCCGTCCCCATAGCTACTCCTATACACTGTCGAAATAAATGCTCCTCGAAGAACAAAAAATTATTATGTAAAACTAATTCCATAAGTTTGACATAAGTATTAATGTGTTCTTGTTCATACTTGCCTGTTGTAAATAATTGTTCTTCAAGCCAAGCCAACCCTATTTCGTGTGGAATGCATGTGAATAAATTATTAACATCTATAGTTACAAAGCATATATTGTCATTGATCTCAAGTTTTTTGATTTTTTCCAAAAAATGCCAAGAATCATTAGTTATGTGGGGGATGCTGTCTGTTCCAGTTTTTAATGTTTTGTCCAAAAACTGGCTAATAAAATGAGATTTTGCTCCTCTTACCATCTACAATAGGTCTGAATCGAACATTGTTTAGCCCTTTATGTATTTTAGGGATACCAAATATCCCACTGACAACTGGTGTATGGTTGGTCATATATTGATGGTCATTTTCATTAATTTCCCCTTGGAAGAGCATATCATCAATAGCCAAATCTATTTTTCTATAGGCGATGTTAATTTCGTTTTTGCTAACTTCAGTATAGTTGTCTTCCATAAGCATGACAAGCATCTCACTCACATAATCTACTTTGTCCACAATAACTACACCACTACCTTTATCGGGTTTCATGATGCGTATGGTTTTATTATCTCCTAGATATTTAATGATCTCATATTCTTCTTGGCTCATATTGTTTATAAACATCTGTTCTCTATTGTTGAAGTGTTTTCTAATATCTTGCTCACACATATTTTGGAAGAGTTCCGTGATTTTGTTGTAGGGTGGATTAAACATACTAGGTTTTTGGAGATTGGAAACATTGGGGACACCCTCCCAGTTCCATCAGCTCCAAAATATAATGCCAAATTAAGTTTACGAATGAATAGTCTGAGGCCAATCAGGGTATCTACAATATTGGCCTTCCTACAAGGGACAAAGTTGAATCCTTTAGATATCAATTCCGCATGTTTGGATTCCAAAACTATGTTGGAATAATTATATATTTTAAAATCATTAGCTTTATTGACAAGAATAGTCGGATGACTAAGTGACCCAGTGTGGTAGTTTTGTTCATTAGATATGTTGTTAATGCCTGTAAGTATGGAACCCAGATCCATATTGAGTTCATTGTGTGAGATGTTGCCCATGTCTACACACATTGGTTCAGCATTTGTTGTGTATTCCTGTTGTAAATTGTTACCTGCAGTATCAACCTGCATGTCTAAATCTACATTGGTAATATTATCCAAAATGGAATGTATGCTCAACTGCATTAATGCCATGTCATTGACTTCTAATGTTCCTCTATTTATGTTACATGCTAAATCATCAATTCTGGGTGTTGAAATTAAAATAACATCATCATCTCTTTGTATAAATACTGCCACACGTAAAAATATCACAATTGTTGTCTTTCAAACTTGCATTTGTACACTCTGTTGTTAAATTATGCTTGTTGAGTACATGGATAGAAGGAAATATATGTTCATCAATTACCACTGTATGAGAAAAACAAGTTTGGAAACCCAGCATACTATCAGAATTAGTATTTGAAGATGTGATCTGCGTGTTAACCAAAAGCCAACACTAGCATCATTGCGTTCATCACGTAAATAACTATCACAGTTTGTTGCTGCGTGACTTTCAAGTATTGCTGTGGTATCGGATAACAAATACTCCATTCCATTGTTAGAAAGGTCAACAGAATAACTACTAACAGAAAGGTTAGAGTCTAAGCAGTCTTTGAATTTCAAGCAAACATCACAGTCAGCATCACGGCATGAAAATTGATGTAGCCGATAGATTTTTTTATTTACCTTCACGCAGCCTTGGACCAGTTGCGCTCCTGAAAGACATTCTGGGAATTTGTTTTGGACCTTGCCCCCGTCCTGACCGCCTCGCTGTCCTCTCCAACTGGCGCCAATTGTCTTATCCTTCTGAGCATCTCAGACCATCTCCCAAAGGGTCGCTCTCACTATTAGTGGGGCTATTTGAAAACCTCAAGGCTTCCGGTGATGCTACGTTAGTAGTACTCGTCTTGTGATTGGCTGTATCAGTCATCACTGTAAATTTAACTCTTTCCTTCACGTCTAAGGGATATATTTGACCGCTCTTGTACGTACTAATGTCCCTTTGTAATTTATCAAGTTTCTTATTATAAATGGCATCACAACAATTATCCACATCCTTAATAATATTTACGTAGTTTGTGTAATATTGGTCAAAGATGAGATCTTCTGTAACAATAGAATTAATGGTATCAATGTAATTTAAAAGCAAATCTATCTTGATATTGTTATACTTGACCATCAATTCCATGATATGCATGGGTAATTTTAGATGTGGAAGATGTTTAACTTGTTCATATATCCTAACCACTGGGAAAAACATTAATATTGGTCATATACCCATTTCTATATTAGGGCATTATGATTGCTTCTCTACAAATGTCGTTTACCTTGCCAAATGCCAGATGTGTTTGGCATTTTACGTAGGTAAGACTTGTAGACGTTTTAGGGATAGGATAAAAGAACATTTATTGGATATAAAACATGAGAAGCCTACCAACGCACTGTCTAGACATATTATGGCCCACAATAATCATACTTTCAAGTTTTTTGTAATACAATTGGTCAAGGACCAACAGGGTAAAGTTACTGACTATCATCTTGATGTATGTGAATTGAAGTGGCAACTCAGACTTAATGCACATTTACACCCTGGCTTGAATGAGTTCATATCCATCAAGCCACTTCTGAGGCTTAGACATATGGTAGGGTAAATTTAGATATTTATGTCCAATTAGTCAAGCATCCTGTATACACGTAACTTGGTTCAATAGTACAACAGGTTACCAACATAAGTTAAGCATATATTTCAGTAGGCCCATAATCAAGTTCCACAGCTCAGTGTTATTCTTTAGATATATAACAATATTATTCATCACTGGAATTTTTATTCAATATTCAATATTCACTCTGTCTTATGTCCGTTACTTTCATTTTTATTTTATTTTATTTTACAATACTAATCATTGAACATATATACATTTTTTCATAGTGATACATATTAATATATACATGACTTCAACAATATATATTCAAGTGGATTGATTTTATGTATATTTTACATTAGCAGTGTCACTTGTAGTATGGTTAAGATAATATGTTGGTTTTGACTGGTTTTAAGTGTTTTTCATTGTAATTTAGTGTGTTTCTTTAATTGATTGATTAATTGAAGACACAATTGGATGATTTGGTTGTGTATAAAGTGTTATTTTGGTTCACCACACTCTGATGAAGTCAGTTGTGACGAAACCTAGGTCAGTTGTGGTGATTCTTGTATCCTATTGCAATAAAGTACCGTTGGGTGAGCCTTCGTCTCTGTGGATACTACCGCCTATGTTGTAGTTCATGGGTACATAGTTTTTAATCAAAGGGGATGACAATGCACTTTTTGGAATTGAGCTTGACGCCATGGCTTTGACACCAGGCATCTGTCTCAGTGAGGCCCTTTTGTAGGATGTCCACATCATTAGGAGTTTTGATTATAGTTCCTAGTTTGCAGTCATCTGCGAACTTCATTAGCCAAAGACCTTCTGTGTTAGCCTGTACTTCAGAGAAGTAGATACCAAACAAGAGGACCCAGGACTGAACCCTGTGGTACGCCGCTTGTCACTGGTCTGAAGTTGGATTTGGAGTCTGCTACTGTCAGTGAGCCAGTTGGCAACCCATCTTGTGACATAGGGATTTATACCTAGTTTAGTGAGTTTATCTATAATTCCAGAGTGGGGGATGGAGTTGAAAGCCTTGGCAAGATCTAGATAGGCTGTGTGAACCACCTTACCCTCATCTATGGCTTTGTGACTGCTTCAAAGAAGTCTATCAGGTTTAGGAGACATGATCTGCCTTTTACAAACCTAAAGTGGGTGGGGTCCAGAGTTTGAAGATTACCAATGTCTTTGTTTATAAGTTCCATGATGACATGTGCCATGGCCTTGCAGACCAGGCTTGTCAGGCTAATGAGGCGGTAGTTCCCGTGGTCTGTGGTGGCTCTCCCCTTGTGAAGTGAGATAACTGTCACTGTGCACCATTCAGTGGGCCCAAAGCCTGAAGTGAGGCTATGATTGAACATGTACTTAGGTGGGGTACCAGTTCGTTCTGTAGTTCTTGTAGAATGCAGCCCTGGATATTGTCTGGTCCCATGGATCCTGTGTTCATGGCTTTGGAGAGTGTGGTTTTTACCTGTGCTGCTGTTATTACAGGAACTTTGCATTCTTCCGGTATACAGATGGGCTCTTTAGGGGGTGAGAGGGGGGGTAAAGTTAGCACTGAACCTACCTGCTAGGATGTTGGCAATATCAGTTGGGTCTGTATATTTAGTGCCATTATGCTGTAACTCAGAGCAGATCTAAGTGTTGTCACTGAAATTCTTAACATAGCTATAGAATGCTTTGTGGTTGTTTTTAGAATCAGTGGCGATTTTGTTTTTGTAACTAGCTTTGAAGGATTTTATCAGAGATCGCAGCTTCTTACTAAGGCTGACCAGGGAGCTCCTCCACTCATGGGACTTTACTCTCTTTTGCAACAGTTTCTTCCTTCTGTTGTACAGTTTGTTTATGGCAGGGGACCACCAGATTGACTTCCGTTTTTTTGAGGATAGTGTCTTGGTTCTGTTTGGGATAGCACAATCCATGCACTCATGTAAGTGCTTATAAAGGAAAATTGTGTAGGATGCAGTAGTCGTAACTGTATTGTCCATCTGCATGGGTGTCTGAAGTTCACCACTTCTGTCTTAAGAAGCATGAAGTTGGCTTTGGAGAAATTTTTTACCGTGGTTTCCTTAATGGGGGGGTGAGGTCAGGATGTGGATATCTACGGTAATTAGCTTATGGTCGGATCTGACCAACGAGGAGTTGACTTCAGGTGTAGAACACTGGTCACTCATGTTGGTAATGACTTGATCTAGGATATTGTTGCCCCTGGTGGGGGTGTGGATAAGTTGATCCAGGGCATTGGAGTTTATGAATTCTGGAAAGCATTGAGCGAAGGAGTTGGTCCATGAGTAGTTTTCCCAGTTAATGGTAGGGTACTTGAAATCGCCCATTATTAGTGTGTTTGGTTGAATCTACTATTCTCCAGTACATCATTAAAAGAGGAGTGGGAATCCTGGAGCATGGTGGGGGATCTGTAGCAAGCTAAAATTTGGATTGCAGTTTTGCCCAGAGTTAGTTGCACTTGGATAACCTCGGCTACATTATGCTGAGCAACAAGCCTGGAGGTGTGGATATCCTTAATGAATATGGACACACCTCCGCCTTTGGTGTTCCGGTCCAGGTTACATGGCCGAAAAGTGTGGTATGAGTTATAGTCTGGTGGTGCAGGGGTGCTCTCTGGAGCCTTGAACCAGGTCTCAGTCACTGCACAGATATCGATGTTGTCCATTTTAAGGAGTGCCTCGAGTGAGTGCATTTTGAGATTTAGACTTCTAGCATTGAGTAGCATCATCCTCAGTTTTTGCTTGCCTGTTCTGGTTATGGTGGTGAATTTGTCAGTTGAACCTTGCCTAAAAAAAGCACTATAGGGGCGGCAAGAACCCTAGTCAGTATCCAGAATCCCAGGGGTGACAGGTGCAGGCCATCTCTGGCAAAGCATTGTAGTCTGTCGACCATGTCATCCCAGGCAGACAGACAATGGATCCCTTTAGAATGACACCAGAAGCTTAGCCAATTGTTGAAGTCAATCATTTTTCGGGGTTTTGGCTACATAGACTCGAGATTTTGAAATTCAATATTTCAAAATGTCGAGATTATGTAGTGAACCCATATATATATATATATATATATGTATATTTAAGTGGTGTTATGAAAATTAATATGTAAATTATTTTGAATGATGAACCATTCTATCTGATTTCTTGTATAGAATTCCATTCAGTTAGATATATTTATTACAACTAACATTGAGATTTACTATAATTTGAAAATATACAAATGATCCCAAGTTATGGTGTTGCATTTACCTTTTGTCTGATTCTGGAAGTACCTAAACAGTCCACATTCTTTTGTCTTGCTCAAAAACTTAGAACAATAAAACAAAATTAAATGCTTTATTGCTCATAAAACATTGTTTTTTAGTTTGGTAGTGGTACACTGAAAATAAGTCCAGGAGAGATTCTGAGGAAAAAACAAGAAGTTATTTTCTTTGGCGTATTTGAACCTTTGAATTTGAGGTAGCTGTCAGTTCATTGTGCACACTTTATATTAGCTATCAATCCCCCACAGCATTTATTCACTTAGCTGCTTAGAAAATTAGGATCTATAAGAAGATTCAGTGCTTCTCTCCCTGGGGTAATAACTGCTTTTATATTACTGAAACTGTCCTTCACTGAAGATGTCATAGATGCAGGATGTTGATTTCTCACTGCTTTTTAAATTTCCAGTGTACATTTCAAAGCTGTGACCCAACAAATTCATAGCTCTCCACTTTAACCACCAGCATTAGTGTAAACTCAGTAAAATATAGGTAAAAATACCCCAAATCAAGGATATGTTTAAACTCTGATGCTACTAACTTTCAACTTATCTTAAAGTTATTCAAATTTCATGAGGAATGGAGTAAAATGTAGCCAACATTAGCAGCACCTTAGTTAAGAGGTAACAGGCAATGTTTTTTTAATAGCTGTGTATCAACAGCATGGTAAAATTTGAACGCTGATGGATTGAGGAATTAGTCATCCACAAAAAGGAAGGATTTATGGAATAGCCTTTTTGAAGGCAAATTTATTATCAAAAATAGAGAGAAAGGAGACGAAATAAGTGATGTGCTAACTTGGGTGCCACATAATTCATTCAATAATGTAATTGAATAGTTGATAGTGATAACCCTCCACATTTCTGATGCAGTAAAAGTCAGTTTGAAGTACATGGTGACAAGGAGGCAAGCTTTTTCACAGCTGTCAGTGTCAGAACTCATAGTTTTAGTTTCTTTCTGGTAAAAACTTTCCTCTTTTCTTTCATTATTAATTGCTTGATATAAAAAAAATTATAAAATGACTATCCATTAACATTCAAAAATAAGCATGCTGATTGGTTATCCCATCCATCGTGTTCATTGTAAATCAAGCTTATACCAATAGAAAAAGAGTCTGTTCACCCGGACTTTCTCCTATTAGTATATGCATAATTTTTTTAACTTTTTCTTGACTAAAAACAATAAATAAATAGATGGGATAGAGAAAATATTAATAAAAATTAAGTACATTATTAAAAACTAAAGAAACATGCCTAATTTTCATTGATATTGTCTCCATCTCATCTATCTTGTGCCTCCCAAGTGCCTCGATTTCATACTTTATTAAAAAAAAAAAAAGAAGCAGCAACGGACAGCTTCCTTTCTCTGTTGCTTCTGTTTCAAAGCACTGGTGTATTACGTAAGTATAAGACTGTAAGCCCCATATGCATGTGCAGTACATCAAGAAAGCCACAGGATACAAAAACAAAGCAGAAAAACATCACATTGCCTATATACAAGCACATTACTTAAGAAAAGTAAGTAATTTTTTTATTAAACAATGTTGTTGTATAATAGCAATAACCCATGGCTGGGTTATGCTGATTTACCCACAGATGGCTTTGTTCACCCTTGTGACCAAACCACACCAACCATGGGTAAATCCAGCATTACCCACACTTAGTCATGGGTTATTGGTATAATACAGAACTGCCCTTGCACATATATTCTTACCATACATTAAAACATATGAAATCAGAACCAGCAGAGCAGGGCAAACTAACACAGGTACTTCATAGACAGGGCTTGGCCACATAGATTGGACCATTCAAAACATAATCACCAGTGATTTTATAGGTGGGAAGGAATAAAATAAGTAGACGGTAGATGGATTTATTGGAGCTATCTAAAATCCCATAAGGATATCATGTAATCTGAAACACAAGGCTATTAATGAGCCATTTTAAGTGCCTTTTATTTACTGCAGTGATTGTAGTGTTCAACTAGCAAATGTCTCAAGTGCTATTTTTGTTACATTCATCTACAGAAAAGCTCTTCAGGACTGGGTCCTCAGAAGGTAATGTTTGCCTGCTATATTTTTGTACTCATCATTATTAACAGGAAGTCAGATTAAGAAATGTCTCCATACTGTGTTGCAGGGCCAGTGAATAGTTTTCTCTGTTAGCATACTGACAAGCTTGTGACTGGCAAATTAAAAAAATGTGCTTTTCAGCACATGTGCTACTGAGTGACTTGTATGGGTTCACAGGTAATTACAACTCTGACAACCCTGTGTGTACTTTGTAAGCTTAGCCATGCTTCACAATGTGAGAATCAAACCCTGTATTTTGTTTCTGTGAGGTGAACACCTTAACCATTATTTCAAACTTCAGTCCATCATATTGAGTCACATTTAGTGTGACAACCATGTCATTATGTCACTATTCTGAGCCACGACTCCACTACTTGGCTCAAGATAGAGATGACCATGCATACCAGGGAAAGATACACAACTGGACAGATGTGTGACTGCAGGTTGAATAGCATCATGGGCACCTGGCTAACAACAGTATGTTAGATGTCTACTGCTGGCCAGGATATGTGCCTTAGATGAATGATGCCATGAATTCTGGGTGAGACTAACAATGCCCCTTATTAAACAGATTATCCCCACATATCAAAGATGCCAATTTATAGTCAACCACCTAGTCATCTACACTTGCTTTAAAGGTTGCTTAGGGAGAGCTCCACTTGACAACAAAGGTCAGATTATTCCACAAATGTATTTTTGAATTGTCATTTTGGAAACACCAGCAGATCTAGCTTCATGTCAACAGGGGTGATCCACACCAACTCATCCTCTGTAACATGACCCCATTGGTTCATTTTTTTGTTATTCCTGGTCCAAGTCCTGTCATGGACAGGAAACCAGTCTAATTTACAAGGTGACTTCCTTACAACTAGAGAGCTATTTCCTCATAAATGATTCCAGAAATGGAATAACTTAGGTACCTGTTGCAACATCTGGTGTTGTTTATTTTCAGGTCTATAGAACAGGTTTTTGTTTACTTTTAACTTTATTTAGGAGAAGCACTTCAAAGATTAGGTAACTTATAGCATCAAAGATAAAGGAGAACCTTAGAAGTTTATATGACCCCATGTAGAGAGACAACACTTTGTATCTGTCAGAATGCCTGTGAATATAGAGACCTGAAATATGTTGATGAGCAAATTCTGAGGTCTCACAAGTGGATTTAGGTGGTTAGGTAAGTACTTCAGAGAGGGCTTTCTACTAAGTAATGCAACTAAAAAGGAAGGAATATATTTCGTCTGTAACTTCTTTGAATAGGTTCATAGATTAGTACTAGGCTAATTGCCTGGTGGACCATTTTAAGCCTAGCCAGTTACCCCATGTGAGAATTAAACCCTGCACCTTGCACCTATAAGGTGAACACTTTAACCACTATGCCATCCTCCCACAATCAGGAAATTAGAGGTGATACCATAAAGGATAATTTGTGCAAGGTAGAACAGTTTTCTACTCTTCACAGAAGCATCATGGTCAAAGGAGAAGCTGATATCAGAGAAAGTTCCCAAGTCAGTAATGATTGTTTCACATTTAAGTTATCTAAGGTTAGTAGTAATATCATATTTAAGTGGGGGAAACCATGCAGCATTTTTCTGAAATCTATGGTAAACCCATAGTTAACTTACCATATATGTGTTTTATAGGTTCATAGCTTCATAGATGTGTACTTGTCTAATGGCCCTGGAGCCTTTACAAGCCTAACCCATAGGATTACCCTGGCCTCGTGCCACCCAGCATTAGTTCCTAGTGTCTCTATTGAGTAGAACCATGGGAGTGATCCCTGGGATGAATTTTCTATTTCCTATCTACTCATCAAGATTTCTCTTGAAGACGGCCAGTGAGGTGCTCAGTTTGATATGTATGGGAAGTCTATTCTATAGTATTGTTAGTCTCTGGATTATGAACCTGTCCCTCCAGCATGTTCTGTTGATTGTGGTAATCGGGTTGAGGTCTCTGGAGCATGTAGTGTGGAGGGATTGTGATTTCTTTAGATGTAGCATTTCTAACAGGGCTGGGTCAGACATGGCTTTGCATTTCAAGCAGAGTTTGCCTCTAAGTAGGCGATATGAGACAGGGAATAGTTGGAGTTTTTTGAATCTGTCCATATAGGATAAGTGTTTAAGGCCTAGGATCATCTCTGTAAGGTACTTTTGCAGCATCTTCAGTTGTTGCAGGTGTCTAGTGAGGTACATGCCAAATGGGGCATTGTACTTGATGACTGTCCTAATGAGGGAAGAGTAGAGGGAGACAGTGAACTCTTTCTTTCTGGATGCAAAAGCCTTAGTTACGAGATGTGCCACATCGAAGGACTTTCTGTCCACAGTGACAATGTGGTGGTCAAAAGAGAGGTTGCTGTCACCCTGTGTTCCTAGATCTCTTATGAAACCTTCTGTGTTCAGTGTACTACCATCAATGTGATAATTCATGGGAACCGAGTTTTTCCCAAAGATGATGACAACCCTTTTTTTGGCAATGAGCATAAGGCCATGATTCTGACACTAGTCATTGGTCTCAGTGAGGCCTTTCTGCAGGATGTCAGCATCACTTGAGGAGTAAATAATAGCTCCCAACTTGCAATTATCTGCAAACTTTGTCAGCCAGAGTCCCTTCGTGTTGGCCTTGACTTCAGAGAAGTAGATACCAAACAGGAGAAGACCCAGGATCGAACCATGTGGGACTCCACTCATGACTGGTCAGCAGTCTGACTTGGAGTCAACTACTTTCACACTGTGAGTTCTATCTGTGAGCCAGTTTGCAAACCACCTAGTGATATAGAGGTCGATGCCTTGCTTATTGAGTTTTTCTATGATTCCTGAGTGGGGAATGGTATCAAAGGCCTTGTCCAGATCAAGGTAGGCTGTATGAACCACCTTGCCTTCATCCACAGCTCTGGTGATGGACTCAAAGAAGTCGACCAGGTTGAGCAGGCATGATCTATCCTTCACAAAACCAAACTGTGTGGGATCCAGAGTTTGGAGATTCCCTATATCCTTGTTTATTAGGTCCATGATGATGCGTTGCATAGCTTTGCATATCAGACTTGTCAGGCTAATGGGGCGATAGTTCCCAGGGTCTGCAGTCACTCCTCCTTTGTGGAGAGGGATGACTGTAGCAGTGTGTCATTCAGTAGGGACAAAGCCTGAGGTGAGGCTGTGAATGAACAGGGCACACGTGTGGTGCCAGTTCACTCTGCAGTTGATGTAGAACACAGCCAGGGATATTGTCAGGTCCCATAGAAGCTGTATTCTTGGCCTTGGACAGTGCTGTGCAGCAGTAATATTGGGTGCCTGGCAATCTACTCATATTGTGATTGGTCCTTTGGGGGGGGTGAAGTTGGCACTGAATCTATCGGCCAGTATATTGGCAATATCAGTTGGCTCAGTATAGGAAGTACCATTCTGCAGTAGCTCAGAGCAAATCTGGGTACTGCCATGGAGATTCTTTACATAACTATAGAAGGCCTTGCAGTTGTCTTTACTATCTGCAATTCTGTTTTCCTAGTTAGCTTTAGAGGATTTGATGAGGGTTCTCAACTTTTAGTTGAGACTGATAAGTGAATTTTTTCAGTCTTGGGACTTCATCTTATTCCGCATCAGTTTCTTCCTTCTGTTGTAGAGTTTGTTTATGGCAGTGGACCACCAGACTGGCTTCCTTTTTTTGGAGGAGAGCATCTTGGTTCTATCAGGTATGGCGAGATCCATGCATTTGTGTAAGTGTTCGTACAGTGCATTGTTGTATGATTTGGAGGTCATGCAACTATTCTCCATTTGCATGGGTGCTGTGAAGTTAGCCACCTCTGTTTTTAGGAGCCCAAAGTTAGCTTTGGAGAAGTTTTTCATGGTGGTTACCTTTGCAGGGGGAGGGGAGTTGGGAGGGATTTGGATTTCCAAGGTGATTAGTTTGTGGTCGGATCTAACCAGGGAGGAGTTGACTGTTGGTGTAGAGCAACAGTCGACCGTGGTAGTAATGACCAGGTCAAGGATGTTGCTACCTCTAGTTGGGGTAAGAACGAGCTGGTCCAGGGCATTGGAATTAATGAATTCCAGGAAACGTTGGGCAAGTGTATTGGTATATGAGTAGTTTTCCCAGTAAATTGGGGGGGGGGTAGTTGAGGTCACCCAGTATGAGAGTGTTAGGTTGTAACCTAAAATTCTGTAGGGTGCTTAGGAACATGGCTTGGGAGTCTTGAGACATGGTTGGGACCTATAGCAGGCTATGGCCTGAATTGCTGTCTTACCCAATGTTAGCTACACCTGAAGTACCTCTGATGTGTTATGTTGGGCTACCTTTAGGAATATGTGCATCCTTTATGAATACGGGAACACCACCACCTTTGAAGCTTCAGTCCAAGTTTTGGCGCTGAAAGGTGTGGAATGAATTATAGCCTAGTAGTGCAGGGGTGCTTTCTGCTGGTTTGAACCAGGTCTGTGTTACAGCACAAATGTCGACGCTCTGCATTTTAAGGAGTGCTTAGAGTGAGTGCATTTTGAGATTTAGACATCTAGCATTGAGCAGCATGACTCTCAGATTGCATTTATTTGTAGCTGTTATGGTGGTAATTTGGTCTTTGGAATACAGCCTAAAAAAAAGGCACTATAGTGCTGGCAAGTGCCTTAGCCAGTATCCACAAGCCCAGGGGTGACAGATGCAGACTATCTCTGGCAAAGCATCTAGATCTGTCAATCATGTCATCCCAGGCAGACAGATACTGGATCCCCTTGGAATGACACCAGAAACTTAGCCAATTGTTGAAATTAATCATTTTCTGCTTGTACTGTGGTATCATTATGGGTAATGGTAGGATGCGTCTCAGGGCTAGGGTCATACCCGCCTGGGCTACATAATCTGAGAACTCCTCCATGTCTCTTTTCATGTATTCCAGGGAAGTATGTCTCAGGTCATTCACACCCACATGTACAATGACAGTTATATTTGTACCTGTTGTTGAGGGTACTGAGTGTAAGCATTATGTGGTGAATCCTGGCACCTGACAGGCAGCTGACTGTTACTTTCTCCTTATTCAACCTAGTGAGTGAGACATCAGTGTGCCTCATTATGGAGTCTCCTATGTCTAGTATGTTGGGCATGCTGGACCTTGCTTGAGAATTTGAGTATTAGAATGGGAACTGATAATTTTTTATATATATATATATATATATATATATATATATATATATATATATATATATATATATATATATATATATACATGGATCTAGGACTGTTGAACGAAAGTTCAACAGTCCGAATCCACTATCACCAAACACACTTTGGGGAAAGTGCTTTGACCAAAAAGGCGCTTTCGCTAAAGTGTGTTAAAAACAACGAAAAGAAAAAAATAAATTAATGTTTTTGCAGGGGGGCAAGCCCCCTGCACCCCCCACACACCCCCTACTTTAATATTCTCACTACAGTGGGGAAAAGTGAATTTTCCCTTATCCGCACCATAGTACGACCTCCACAACAGGCATACTTACGCAAAAGTGCTTCTTCGGTGAAAAACACTTTCGCGTAAGTATGCCTGGCCGTTAGTGATTCAGTGAAAATTTCATTCAGGGATCAGTACGGATCCTATATATATATGTATATATATATATATATATATATATATATATATATATTGATAATTATAGAGTTTGAACATAACAAACTTGGTTACCCATAGTCAACTGATATCAGATTTTATATCAGAGAAATATACACAAAAAAGGAGGGGACCCAGAAAAGAGCTTTATGGGCCATAACATCTCCAGTATTGAAACTGTGGGCCCTGTCATATTGCCAGTTACCTATGCAGCAAACTGTGTATTAGTTAATGTTGAAATGGGAGAGTTTGCCAATAATACCAATAATACCAGCAAGGAAGATAACCTTGAAGGGCTTGGGAAGATCCACTTAGGTAGCATGGATGGTATGACCCTTACTAATGGCCTAATGTAACCCTTTAAAAAATGTAACCAGGCTGATCAGATATAATCTGCATCTTAGAAAGCTAAACTTGTGTGGATCCAAAGATATATAAATTGGTGTGGATCTAATGATATATAAATTGGTGTGGATCCAAAGATATATAACCTGGTGTGGATCCAAAGATATATAAACTGGTGTGGATCCAAAGCTGCAAGGTCACCCGAATTGTTACTTATTAATCCAGATGTAATAGATTCCATAAGCTTACAGTTAATACTAGTGAAGCTGACAGGCTTGTAATTCTCAGGGTCAGCACAGAAACCACCTGTAGACAACGGCACTGC
This sequence comes from Protopterus annectens, assembly GCF_019279795.1. NCBI lineage: Eukaryota > Metazoa > Chordata > Ceratodontiformes > Protopteridae > Protopterus > Protopterus annectens. The sequence goes on along the minus strand of NC_056743.1, from coordinate 1,824,967,111 downwards.
AACAAGTGATTTACAAACCCTGGAGATGTAACCATTGAAAAGACTCCGGTAGAACACCTGATGGAATAGAGGTTGTGGTAGATGACACTTCTCAGTAAACAACCCAAACTATTGTCAGGAGTATTTGAAAAAAATACAACACAGATTTTTTTGCTACTTCTAAGCTTCCTAGAATAGCTGAAAAAGGCCTTATGCTGGCATAAATTCATAGTCAGCCTTGAATTTCCTAATGGTAAGTTTTGAGGGAGTATATTTAAAAATACATTTACATAAAAATACAGACATTAGAATACAAACAGTTTATAATCTACACACAAAATGGTGAACTCAAAATATTTGCAAGAAAGAGGAAACTCAGATTAAATTAATTACAAAACAAATTCTATTTCTGTGATCAGTTTACAGTAAAATAAAATAAACAAAAAGCCCTAAACCATAGCAATATCACACAGTGTTGTTTGTCTGAATAGTGATAATGTTACAGATAGGGGTTTTCTAAGGTAAGATGCAGGGTTAGTGTTAAACACAAAATTAGGCTTAGGTTTAGCATGCATTAGTATTCTTTTCCATTGAGTTTACTTATTACGGTAACTGCCTTTCTTCAGGTCAGAGATTTAAGCAGTTTGCCTAGGATTATATGAATGGAGTATCTTATGAATGAGTGAATGTCTTTGAAGGCCTTATAAATGGCTTTTGAATTATTTTTTGAATTGACCTTTGGCATATTTATTAGTTTTCTGACTTAGTTATGTTTTATTCAGTTCATAACAGATTAGTTTTGCTAACTAAAATCTGGTCTGTTTTGCCATTGATGTTGTTTTTTGATTAGCAGTTTGTGAGCTATGGTTAATGCTTTATTTATTTATTTATTTCAGCCTTTTTGGTTCTAATGAAAACTGCATCCATTTATAGTGGGTTGATATAGGTAGGTAGGACTAGTCGTTTGAGAGAGGGTTGCATGTGTATATTCTGGGTATGTATTAGGAAAATTATATATTGTTTTTAACATTTTTTTCCCTGTAAGTTTAATCTCTTGGTGCTTTCTGGATGCTGTGTCACACCATGATCCCCACCTCCCCCAAAACTTTACTCCTCCTAGTACACAGGCATTATATGCAGTTTCACCTGGTTGTTTAACTGCTCTTGAATGGGGTCACTGGATCCCAGTCTTGTGATGATGGCTGTCCTGTAGCACATCAGTGAGCCTGGGAAGTCATCACTGCTGCAAGCAGAGTCTGGTTTGCACAGATAATGCCTTACCCCTTGTAAGTGCTGACTTTGGTTATGTTAGATAGATGAGTAATAAGATAGGGCATTGCCAGCATCTGCACTCACACTTAGGTAAGGTTGGTTCCCAGGGCTGCACACCTGCCCATCCAAGCAGCCCTTGTAAGTCCTGGTCGCCACAAAGGCTATGCAGCGGTGCCCAGCCGTTACTCCCAGGATTATTATATGTCAATAGCTGAAGCATCATCATTCTTTTCACTCTCTTGCAAATGCCAACAGTTGCCTGACCCATTAATCAAACTTTGGTCACTCAGGTGGGTCTATATTAGAACACTGAAGCTTCACAACTTCGAATGTCCTACTATCGACCCCTATTCAGCGAACACTGAAAATAGTGAAGCTGCAGAATACCGAATTTCTTCCTAGGGAAGGAATTAGGTTGGCCGTTCCTGTGACTTTGCTATTTTCAGCACTGTTGTGGAAAGTTACGGGTTGGGATCAGGTAAGTGTGCGATTGTGTGGACGTGAGGGTTAGGGCGTGGGGTAGGTGAGTTAGGGTTAGGGCGCATGTCAATTCAGTGTGCAATTGTATGGATGTGAGGGTTAGGGCGGGGTAAGTGAGTTAGGGTTAGGGCACAGGTGAGGTGAGTGTGCGATAGTGACGGACTTTAGGGTTAGAGTTTGGGTTAAGGTAAGTGGATAGCTAGTGATGTATGTACAGTTTAGTGTAGGGTTAGCTGTAGGAGTTTAGGTGTATGTGTGTGGATCGCTGTTTGTTTGGTGTGCTTGTGTTGTGTGTATGTGTGTTGGAACAGCAAATTTTTTCCCTGGGAAAAAAATTAGCTGTTCTGCATGTTCGATATTGTCAGCGTGTGCTGAATAGGGGTCGATATTAGAAAATTCGATGTTCTAAAAAGTTGATGTTATAATATAGACATAGACACCACTCAGGTCATACACATCCCTCTGTATGGACAGCACTAGCAAGTTACATTATTTTTTAATTGTTGTGAATGAGAAATGAGACTTATGTCTCAATATAATGTTTTATTTATTGTTTCTTTGGTTTTGTTTTATTTAGCTCTTTTAAATTTAAATTAGGCAGATTATATTAGTGTTTTTTTTTGTTTTTGTTTTTGTTTTTTGGGCTATGGTGTCTCTGTTTTCTGTGAGAAGTATGCAAAAATTCATTTTACAGTGCAGAGAACTGGAAATGGGGTCTTTGTTTCAAGTTATTTTCTTTTTTTTTTTTATAGATATAGACACACACACAATATATATATACACAGAGAGAGAGAAAACTATATAGATATAGATATAGATGTATATAAGATAATTATATGTCTGGCTCTTGATAACAGTTTTTGTCAATAACTTATGAAAGAGATGTAGCAAGTTGATCAGTACTGATAAGTGTTCCCTGCCCACAACAACAACCCTTTGCCCATCCCACAGGCTCTGCAGGTGTTTCACGCAAACTGTGACCCACAGCCTCTCCAACATGTCCTATGTTTGCCCCAGGCCCTCTGATCCAATGTCCTCCCAGACTGCAAAGTTCTCCACTATGTCACAAAGAATGAATGCAATAACCATGAATATATCTGTTCTTCATATTCCTAATCTCATCTTTTATAATCCTGTCACCTATGAAAAAGGATACTTGTGTCTATTGTGATTACCTGGTTAAAATAAAAATAACAAATTAATGCACAAAGCTCACGACTCTCAGTGATGATGGAGAGATAGAGTGAATGGGGAATTTATTTACTGAATTAAGTATTTGTTGGCTTGTAGCTGCACAGGTTCCAAGGCCCTTTTCAGCTATAGCATGAATTAGAGGCAATCAGGCAAGAAACATTTACATTTTTACAAGACATTGTCATGTATAGGTGTGAATCATACCTGTCAACTGTCCACATTTTCGCAGAATGTCCATATTATTGCCTATTATTTTTGCCCTGTTGCTCATAAAATTTATGTTTTTTTGACAAATTACTAGTATGATTTGAGGATTAAAGTTACTAAATAATGACATGCCTTTGAGTTTCAGACTTCATGTCCTTCCGCTAATGCATGCTAACACAAATTCTGCTTTTCTAGAAACTCTCTAAGTTTATAAGAGCAATATTTCAAATGTGTCTGTATTTGTGGCCCTTTTTCCACACATTATGTCATGCTTTCTCCAGATTTCTTGCGCCAAAAGGTTGAGAGGTATGATGTGAATGTTTGACACAATAGATGCCTTAGTTTCATGGAACACATGAGTAATACATGGGACAAAGGGAAAAAGGCAAATAGTGATAAAGTACTAAACCTAGGCATTGTAGAATATACCAGGATAAATGTACATTTTTAACAGTTTTCCTGTTGGCAATAAAATAACGTGTGCTTGCAGAAAAAATAGTAAGGTTTGCTAGCCTTTTCCCTAAAACAGTATAGACTTGATCTGAAAACTGGATAACTCTTCTGATTTATAATGTAAGGTAGATTCCAATTAGCTAGAACAGTTTTAGAAAAGCTCATACATCCCATGACTAAAAAAATGTAGTCTTTTTACATTCTATTTTACAAAAACAAAACAGGGAAAAGAGCATATGTTGTTTGTTACTTATCTGTATAATTTAGAACTGAAGAAGCCCTGATAAGAGAGAAAGTGCTCATCTTTTGTTTGTACTAAATAGTCCATGGGTTAAACAAGCAATACCAGCTTGGTACTTGTTTTATTGTTTTTAATAAGGATGCAATGTGATCTTTAACATGGATCTGACATTAATATATTTGATAAAGTCAACCTTACCAAGTTGCATGCTGATATCATTCCTGTACAACTATTTCCCCTTTTTCTTTGTTATTTATCATTTATTTATTTTATTTATTTATTGTCATTTGTTAATCGGGTTAATCCAACTGGGCTTTTGTCCCATTTTCAGTGGAGACCAGAGGAGAAAAGCTCTAGAAAATTGCATAATAGCACATTGATTGCATGCAGGAGTATAGTACTAACATAGCCGAAGGATTTACAAAGCTGCTAATAATAACAAAGTTGAATACAAACAATAACAAAGTTGAGTACAGAAGAGAACAATTACAAAGCTGTTAACACATAAAATACATACATGAAGTTTTATCATCAATTTTTATTTCAAATTTATATTATCATATCTTTAGCATAATACATATATATATATATATATATATATATATATATATATATATATATATATATATATATATATATATACTCATACAGAGAGAGACAGAGATCTACTTCAGATGATCTATATATATATATATATATACATATATATATATATATATATATATATATATATATATATATATATATATCTAC
>NC_056743.1:1824875032-1824957532 GCF_019279795.1 Protopterus annectens | reverse complement strand
TGTATGGGAGATGGTGTCGAAGGCTTTAGATAGATCTAGCAGTATAGTGGATACAATAAGTCCAGAATCTCAGGCTTGATTGACAGTTTCTAGGAAGGATAGTAAGGCTGTTATGGTGCTGTGGCCAGGACGGAAGCCATGCTGGGTGGGTGTTAGAAGGTGATTCTGAGTTAGGTAGGGCAAGAGTTGGAGGTGGACACATTTTTCAAGTATTTTAGATATCGGAGAGAGTAGGACAATGGGGCAGAAGTTAGTAATAGTGATGTTTTTACCTCCTTTGAGAAGAGGTAGAATGTAGGCTGAACTCCAGAGTTTGGGTACGTATGACTTAATGATGGATCTGTTGATCAGGATACTAACTGGGAGAGCTATACCTTCGGCAGCGCATTTGAGGAAGGAAGAGGGTATGTTGTCAGGGGCATTAGAGCAAGGCTTGAGTTTGGATAAAAGTTTTTTTTATAAAGGTGGTGGAAACAGGTTTGAGCTGGAAATTAAGGGGACAGTTATTAGGGTTGTTGGGTGCTGAGGACAGGGGGTTGGGTGGGTTATTATTTGGGAATGTTTGGTTAGTTTAGCTATGGATTCATAAAGAAGGTGTTGAAGTGGGAGCTCAACTCACTATTAGTTAGACTAGGGTCAGGGCAGGGATTATTCCTTGATCCAGGATGGAGAAGAGAGTTGACTGATTTCCAGAATTGTTTTGGATTCTTATTGTTGTTGGGCTGAAGTTTATTATAGTAGTTGTTTTTTGTTCATAGTGATAAGTTTTTTTACTTGATTGAGGAGTTGGGTGTATTGGAGCAAAGTAGAAGACAGTTTGTTTTTCTGATAGAGCTTCCAAGCTTTGTCTCTGTGGCACATAATTTGTTTAGTTTCTTTAGTCAGCCAAGGAGCAGAGTTGGCTTTGGTTCACTTGTTTCTTAGAGGGGCTAAGGAGTAAAGAGTATTTAGGAAGATAGAGTTAAAATCCTCTACAGCATTGTCAAATGGAAGAGTGTTTAGGATTTGCCAGTTAATTTGTTTAAAAATGTTGGAAAACGTTGAGGGTTTGAAGATGCTACAGTTGCGAGTTTGGATGTAATGGTGTTGGTGTTGAATGGAGCTAGTTGATCGATGAATGAAGGCAGGGAGATGGTCACTGAAGGTGTCAGGGATAGTGCCAGAGAGAATGATTTTGTTTGGATGGGATCCAATCTATAATAGTCCCTGGGGGGATGTTTTTTGTTAGGACGGGTTGTTGAATGGATTACTTGGGAGAAGTTGTAAAGGTTAATAGTTAGGGAGGGGGGTGGTGTGTTAATTTTATTCCAGTCAATATTGACATCACCAAGAATATAGGTTTCATATTTTATTTCAGTTGAGGCCCAGTGAAGGATATTTTCAAGGGCAGTGATATTATTGCCAGGGGAGATATATAAGGAAATAATGCAGATATTCTTATGTTTATTCAAACGGAGAAGGCTTGCTGTGATTTTGGAATTTTTTAATTGAAGGGTATGGATTTGAAGAGGGATTAGGGAGTGAAGGTTGGTGTAGATTAGAGCAGAGCCTCCACCTTTTTTATTTAAACTGTCACTTATGAGGATGTGGTAACCTGGAGGTAAGATTTCAGAGTCAGTAATATGGGGATTTAGCCAGGGTTCGGAGATGGCTAAGATGTCAGGTTGGTTGTGATTAATCCAGGCTTGTACATGGTGAATTTTGTTATTAAGGCTCTGGGCATTGAGAGTGAAGATTTTAAGAGTGCTAAAGGAGGAAGTGTGTGGAGAAGGGGAATGGTGGAAAGTGTTATTTGTGTTCGTGGAGGAAGGAGGTGAAAGGATGGAGTGGTTTGTACTGAGGCAGGGGCTGGGGTTAGGATGAATGTCTCCAGATAAAGCTAGGACCTTACAGGTAATAAGTTTTTGTCTATTAGGTTTGTATACTAGGTAGTTATCTGGGTTTGGTAGTAGTTTAAGAGAGACAGTTTTGGTGGAGGTGGAAAATAGTTTGGTATGGAAGAGGTGCAGTAGGTTGGGTGGAATAAGAGAAGAGGATATGGCGTGGAAGTGAGAGAGCAGGAGAGATTGTAGTTGAGTGTTAGGGATAGTTTGAGTAGGATGTAGGAATGGAGGAGCTTTATGGGAGAAAGAAGTAGCAAGATATAGAGGAATGAGTAAGATGAGAAGGGAGCAGGGGAGTCGGATAGTAAAGGGTTTGGGGGGCATGTTTAGAATGGGTGAGGTAACAAAGAGGGAAGTGTAATGGAAGTTAAAATGCTAAATTGAGGGGGAAAGGTGTAGAAGAGGATAGGGAGAGTTAGACTTGTAGACAGGACAGGGGGGGAATAAGTGTAGAGAGGTGATGGAAGTGGAGTGGGAGGAGTATAAGTGGGTGGGGAGAAAGAGTAGGTGGGGAAATGAGAGGAGGACTATGATTTGATAAATGAATAATGGGGTGGGGTTATGGAAGAGGGCTGTGATTGGATAAATGAATATGGTAGGAGGGGTATGTGAGGAATAAATGTAGAGGTGCTGGGGTGGGTGGAATTTGGGGGCAGGGTAGGTGAGCGGAGTGAGCCCGCAGGGCGAATGGAACGGGAAGAGCCAAAGGAGGAGAAAAATTGAGGAAGACAATCAGTAAAGAGAAATAGTCAGAGGTAAGTCTTGCAAAGATGTGTATTAGGATAAGACTACTGAGAATGGAGTGGTGTGTAGGAATGAAGGTGAAGGACAGAGAGAGATACGTAGGAGGCATTAAAGAAGGACTGAAAAAGGGTGTAAGTAGAGTGAAAAGTGGGTAGGAAGTCCTGGAAGAGTGGTGGGGAAGAGAGTAGAGGAAAGATGTCAGTGGGCTGTATGAGGGAGATAAGGAGGGTGTGGGTTAAGAAGTGGGGACAGTAAGAAGGTAGAGGAGCGCCACCTAGTGGTCTGTCAGTTTAATGCATTAGAGACCCCAGGGGAGATATCAGCTAAAGGGAAGGAGGGAGCTATCATAGGTCAGGATAGGGGGTTTAATTATAGAAATTATGGAAAGTAAGTGGGATAATCAAGCTGTAAAGAGGGGGGAGTTGTGGCTGCTGGCTGGCCTGGCAGGAAAGCGCACTGTGACCTAGTTGTAATCAAGTTAGCTACAACAAAGTGTAAGAGCAGTACACATACTTTACATAGATAATCTTTGCTGTGAGTGATACTCAAGGAGCAGTAAGTCCTTTCAGGTATGGTTTGAAATGTCCGTTACTGGTGGTTCTTAGCCAGGGTGTCTGGGAGGATACTTTCAAAGATTAAGGCAGGGTAGGCAGGAGCTCGAGTTTACATAGATAATCTTTGCTGTGAGTGGTACTCAAGGAGCAGTAAGTCCTTTCAGGTATGGTTTGAAATGTCCGTTATTGGTGGTTCTTAGCCAGGGTGTCCAGGAGGGTACTTTCAAAGATTAAGGCAGGGTAGGCAGGAGTCCGAGTATATATGCTGGATCTAGTTTAGAGAAATAAAGATCTATATATATATATATATATATATATATATATGTGTGTGTGTGTGTGTGTGTGTGTGTGTGTGTGCACATGTGTATGTGTATATATTTGTATGCATATATGCATGTGTGTGTGTATATATACATATATATATATATATATATATATATATATATATATATATATATATATATATATATATATATATATATATATATATATATATATATATATACATACATACATACATACACCTACACATGTATACATGTTTATATGGTTGGGAGGGTGGCCTAATGGTTAAGGTGTTTGCCTTACAAGCAGAAGGTGTGGGGTTTGATTCTCACAAGGGATAATTGGCTAGGCTTAAAATGTCTCGCAAGGGCAGTTAGCTTAGTACTAATCTATAAACCTATGAATCTATGAACCTATGTATTTATCAATATATATATATATATATATATATATATATATATATATATATATCAATAGATTCATATAATGTCACTAGACTATTGATCCAAGGATATTTACAAACGTAGCTGTTAAATCCCAATATAATACTAGATGAGAGATTTCTTGCCAGGACTACCCATGTCCAGGAGAGAAGCGAGGGCAATCCCCAGTAGAAATTTATGGATTCCCATCCAGTCATCCTGTTTGCACTTAAACGGGGTCATGGAGGTGGTCTGCTTAATATGGATTAGAAGCCTACTCCAGAGGAGTGGCAACCTCTGAGAGATGTATATGTCTCTCTATCAGGTCCTGTTTATGTTCTAGTCCCATTAGACTTGAAGATGTGCAGCATTTCCATTAGATTTGGGTCCGAGATAACCCTTTAAAAGAGACATAAGTCACTTCTAAGTAGTCTATATGCTACTGCGTATAGTGAAAGTGACTTTACTCTGTCTGTATAAGACATGTGCTGAAGACCCTCAATTTTCTTAGTTAGAAATCTCTGAGGTCCCTCAAGTTGCTGCAGGTGTCTGGTACTGTACATACCAAATGGAGCATTATATTAAATAATAGGCCTGATGAGGGATAAGTACAGCAGAGTTAGAACCTCTTTTGCTCTTGAGGCAATGCCTTTGGTAATAAGGTGATTGATGTAGAATGCCTTCCTCACCACAGTAGACACATAGTAGTCAAAACTGAGGTCACTGTTAACTTATGTTCCCAGTTCTCTCACTACTGAACTGGTATTTAGGGTATTACTGTTTATTTTATAATCAGCAGGGACATTGTTTTTACCAAAGGGAATGATAATGCATTTTTTAGCATTTAGTTTAAGACCATGGCTTCGGCACCAGTCATTGGTCTGTGCAAGCCCCTTTTGAAGTATGCTAACACTGCTAGAGGATTCAATGATAGAACCTAATTTGCAGTCATCCACAAACTTGGTTAGCCACAGCCCCTCCATTTTGGCCTGGACAGCTAAGAACTATATGCCAAACAAGAGCACTGAACCTTATGGGATCCCACAGGTGACAGTTCTGCTGGTAATGCAAAGTCTAATGTAAGCAATGCTAAGATTTGCACAGGGTAGCTTAGGACGTGTAAGCAATGTGTAGGGCAGCTAGCTCATTATGCCCAGTGGTATACCCCTTTACAAAATGCAAACCGTAGGTAAGCAGGTTTGCCCATAGCTTAGCTTTTTCAAAACTGGCCAATCATGGAAAAGTGCGGGAAATCAGCCCTACTTAAACACAAGAAGCAGGACTACATCTCATAACTGGTTGTAGCTTCCCCTTTCAGGCACTATAACAGTAAGGGGAGAAGGTGTGCACTTTCAGACGCAGTGCTGGTGCATCCAGGAGTCCAAGATCATGGTCAAGACTCCTTGTCAAAGACCATGATCAGAGACTGCTGCAGGGCCAGTATCAGGGCTCCCAATATAAGGCAGTGGCCTGGGACCATCTCGCCCATGACCTCACCAGTGCCACTGGCATACCCCGAACTGGTGAGCAGGTCAGGCACCACTATGACTGAAGGGGGACCTGTTGGAGGAGTGGCTCCAAGAGGCTAGAGCAGCTAGGGATGTTCCACTCATGTGTAAGTATCACACCAGTATGTGTGTAATAATTGCCAGCTCAGGTATATCATGGATATATATGTATGGCTAAATGTTCCTCTTATGACCCCCACAGCTACAATGAAGCAGGCTGCGAACCAGGAGGCCCACATCAGTCGCCTGGTGAGGTTGTGACTTGAGGCAGGTCAGTAATACTCACGCATTTACTGTCGTAGGAAATAAAACTAAAAGTAGTACTAAATTAATTGGCTGTATAAAACCTGTATTGTTCAAGGCAAGTACTGCATACACTAGAGAATATGGCAGGAAGAGTCTCATATTGTTTGTATGTCAATAAAATTGTAATAGCCTTACTAAACAGGTCTAACTGCTGGACTGCATTTGTATATTCTGGTATCATATGGTAATGTAGATTTGCAATCATGTAATAGTACTGTTGTAGTAAGACTATGTTACCCACACTGCACACCATAAATTGAATGTGTAGGAATGCCTGTATATGACAGGTGTAATCCCCAGAGGCCATTTAGTACAACTGAGAGACACATAGACACTAAACAGGGAAAATGCAGACAACAAAAACTGAATAGCACATGCAACTGAGATGTGAACATTTTTTTTAGCACACACAGCCACGGTTTGAATCCTGCCAGCGGTAGTAGTCTGCATACAGAATCATACCCCACAACTGTACAGATATATCCAGAATGTCCAGTAAAGAGGCCCATATCTGTTGCGTATCAACCTGTCCCCCTGGGAAATTAGTGGGATGATCCCAGACGTACAGGCAGCAAACAGGAAATACAACTGATTGACACACATCTATGATAACAAAGCTGGGACACTAGCAACTCCTCAATACCTTATGTGAGTAAGAAGCCACATATGTCCCATTTACACCCCAGCTTGTCAAGTTATGGTCAGAGTGTGTACATTAACAGAGTGAGATGTATGTGCAGAATAGTAATGTGGAATCGGGTACTGTTTGTGGGAACATTCAGGTAGTGCTAATAAACATTCCTCCCACAGGTCTGTCAGATACCAACACTGTGCTGAAAAATCTATCATTTGCACTCCCTTTAATATCTGCCCCCTTATAAATAGGGTAATAGACTAGTGCTGAATAATATGTTACCCCTACGAGCTATAAATGGATCAGTGACACCTGGGAAGTATTACTTAAGACTTGTTCAGTATAGTGACAATTCTAAAAGTAATGCAGAGCTAGACTAAAGCTCCCTTCTGTCCTTAGAGTACTATCGTACTATGAGTTCTTGTAATGTGACAAACAGTTTTTATTTATTTTATTAATTAAATGAATAAACTGAAAAAATATATGTGTCCCTTTTTAAGGATGACCATCAAACACTAAGCTAATTGCTTAGAGTAACAAAGCAGGCAAATGAAGGCTAAAGGATTAAAATCTTACACAAGAGGTTGAGAATAATTAGGAAATAACAGCCTTAACCCTGTGTGCCAAACAGGCAATGAGGAATTGTAGCACTGACTTTTCCTTGTTTATATCTATGGAATAAGTACATAGAATGGCTTTACTTTCCTGTATATTGCCTTATCTCTGCCTTCATGTGCTTCCACTTCATGTACTGATTCATGTAGATATTAGTTTTATTGTAAATGTCTTTTTGCTATTATTGTTATAATTAACAAAATCTTTCTGTGCAGTATTTAAAGAAACACACTAAGGGGTTGCCAAAGGTGAAACTACATACACTTATTCCCTTCCTTTGAAGATGCATGTATGCAAGTTTTTATTTTAATTTTGGCCCCGCCTTCCCCCCTGACTTTTAGTCTTTTGTACTGCTGACCCTCACACAGTAAGGAAAATATAGGCATAATGGAAGAACCATCATTAACTGGATAAGGAGTGTTGAGTGACATGACACCCACACAAGACAGCATGTCCTTCCACCACACAAACTGCTTAAATTAAACAGTAGTGCATAGCTACAACACCAAGTGGTGGTAACTGTTCTCCACTAAGGACTCTCAGTTATGGCAAAAGTCTGTCTTCTCCTGACCAAGGACAGTTGGCATTAACCACTCATTCCTCTGTCTCCCTTGCATGCCTTGCAATGCCTGAAGAAGCATGCATTTTCATTAGCTTTTCAAAGGTACTTCTTGAAGTGCAATCACACTGAAACAGTGTTTCTAAGGTCCTTCTTGAAGTGCAGTCACATTGAAACAATGTTGCAAAGGTCCTTCTTAAAGTGCAGTCACACTGAAACAATGTTTCTAAACACATCTCATTTTTTGTCTGCTTATATTAGTTTATGGTACAGTTATCATTCAGCTATCACCTAACCTCACTGACTCCTGCATCCCATTAATCGTACACTTCCCACAACTACTCATTTCCCAGAAGTCTTATGTAGTTTCTTACTATGGGGGCAGGATTAATCCTTCTTTCAGATTTGGTTATAAAAACTGAACCTGTTATGAGTTAGAGTTTTTAACAATATTCATTGTGCACTATGTAAATTAATTCTGTGTAGTTCTATTCAGTTTCATTAATGAACAATAGGCTTGTATGTTACTCATTACATGTTCTCTTAAGTTATTGTCAACACCTGCTGGGAACATGGGAGGCAACCCACACAAGCACTGGGCTCCTGATCACTTTGTTCATAAAACAATGATCTGCAATCAACAGCTACTACAGTGCCTATAACATTTTTTTTTTGGGGGGCAAGTGATGTACCTGAGCATTTTACGATAACGTTCATCTCCCTGGTAGTTTGGATAAAACAAAACACTATGAAGAGATGACAGCATCTTGCATTATATGACTTATTAACTGTAAATTATGACACTACATCTATAGAGAAAACCGCCTGTCTTTGGCAGTGTTAAAGGTCACAGTAATCATAGGAACTGACCTGGCAAATATTCTGTTTGCAGCCACAAATGCTCATCATAGCCAATTGTTGGAACAAAATGAGTACCAAATATGATGTAATCCTGAAAAATGTCAAAAGTACTCACAGACAGAATTTGTTTCTAAGCCACTGTTAGTCTGCTCAACATTCAGTCTGGCTTCCTTCTCATTGCCATGTGATTCATTAACTTTGATGGCTTTGGAAGTTTGGCTTTCCAAATTTATTGCTGTCTTAGTATTGAAGATGAACACTTCAGTTACGCCGTTATCCAACGACTCAGTGTCATTATGAAAAATAAATCTACATATTAGAGTGAAAGCCTCTGATTCATTAATTTCCACTGTAAGCCTCCCTATACAGCAGATCGGATTGATTTTCTGTCAACAGGACTCAGATAGGCTTTCCAAAGGTCAAAGGCCAAGAAGCTAAAGACAGTGCATTGATCCTCATTGGGCAAAAAGTCCTGAAATACACAGAGTTAGAGGTCTGCAAAGATAGCAGCTTTGCACAGCTTCTACCAAAACACATTTAAAGAGCACTGCCATCTAGAAACTCCATAGTCTCCTTGCCCTAAAATACTAAAATACACAACAAAGTCCCCTAACTATTCTGTTTTATTCTTAACAGTTCAGCCCACTAAGTGCAAATACCCTTTTCAATGGCAAACCCAAAACACTGTTTGGTTAAATGACTTGTTCAGAGTCACGTATTATAGAAGTTTAGATTGACAAAAACAAAATGTAGGACTTGAAGATAAATCTCACTATCAGTTAATAGCCCTAAGCTCGTCTAAAATAACAATCTGAAACCCAAATAATGAAGAACATAGAATGCATAGTAAACTGCGTGACAACAACCAATTGCACAAATTAAAGGCACACAACAACTTTGTCAGAAATACAGTGTACAATAATGAATATGGATAGCATTCATGTAAGTGAGAAAAAGGAGTTATTTCAACAAAAAGTCATGCAGAAGACTTTACTCCCTGTATACACTAACTATTTTTAATAACTGCTGATGAGTGAGTCTCAAGGAAAAATTGGCAACTTCAACAGTCCCGTGACCTCCCTTAACATGAGAGAAATACAGCTCCATCCAAACAAAAGTGCATATCTACACTATAGAATACCATGATAGAAGATTTTGCTATGCACAAGATCATCCGTAAGTAAAAAGAAAAATATTCCATCATGGTAGACAGCAAGGCTTTCAACAGCTAAGAGCACTATTAAAAATACTGCCTGTATTGCAAGAGAGTCACAAGTCAGAAAAAAATCAGGATTAAATAAATTAACTCACTCAGGGTATTTAAAACATGAAATTCCTATGACTTAAGGCTGGCAGGTAATTGGATCCGTATCTGTAAAGCCTGTTTTAAACATTTCAGCAGCTACAGGAATGATATTTTGTCCAACTATTATTTACAGTAGAACTTTTTTTGTTTGTTACTAATCCATGGGAACTAGCAAATGCCATTGTTGCATTTTTATTGATATTGAAGTTATAGGGATGAACACCTGTTAGTTTAAAAATAAAGGATTGGGTTCCTGTCCTATTATTGTGAATGGCACGATTAGGAAATATCTAGGAGCTATCAAGCAAAATTCAGCAGCTGTACCAGAGTTCCTGAATTACTTCTTTTTGAAAATGGTAGCTGAAAATGTAGTTGAATGTATATTGGCCTTGTTTCAGGAGACATCACTGTATAGTCATGACCACGATGTTTATGGGGAAGCTATTGTTGTGTACATTCCAAAGTCATAGGGAAGTATATGACTGGAGGACTCTAGGCCAGTCAGTTTGACATGAGTTTTATGTGAGCATTGAACAGTCTATCTGAGCAATGATTCATGATTCTGGTTACTTGATAATATTTTCAAACGTGGTTTTATACCTGGTTGCCCCTGTCCGAGTTACTTGTAATATTTTTATTTAGATATAATATGTCAGGGTCTCCCTATCTTGACTTTGCAAAAGCTTTTACTGTATAATTCATAAAGCTATCCTGGATGATATTTGTGATCTTAAAATTATCCCTTATATTACTAGAAGGGTCGCAATTTGGTTAAGGGGGCAAGTTTATAATTAGAGTCAGGGGTTATTTTTCAAAGACAAGAAGCGTTTTCAGGGAAGTTCTCCAAGAGTCTGTGTTGTGGCCCTTTTTGTTTGGTATCTTTACGTCCTGCTTTCTGGATATGGAAAACATTTGATTAAGTAAAGTTGCAGATTATACAAAATTGGATGGGTATTATCACTGACATTCAGGATCAGAAATTGTTGCAGAAATTTTTAAATTATTGATTTAATTGTTAAACTACACTGGTGAGCAGTTCAACTCAAGCTAATATAGTATCAGGCACTTTAGTAAATAAAACTAGGCTGGACAAGGAGAAGGTCACAGTTAGCTGCCTGCCGGGTGCCAGGATCTGCCACATAACACAAGCACTCAGGTCACTCCAGAACAAGTACAAATATGACTCTGTCATTGTCCATGTTGATGTGAATGACCTCAGACATACCTCCCTGGACTACATGAAAAGAGACATGGAAGAGCTCTCTAATCATGTAGCCCAGGACGGTATGACCCTGACCCTGAGTAGCACCCTGCCCTCACCAAGAATGATGCCACAGTATAAAGAAAAAAATATTAATTTCAACAATTGGCTAAGTGTCTGGTGTCATTCAAAGGAGATCCAGTATCTGTCCACCTGGGATGACATACTCGACAAGCCACATTGCTTCCCAAGAGATGGCTTGCACCTGTCACCCTTAGGCTTTTGAATACTGGCCAAGGCTCTTGCTGCCCCCATAGTGCCTTTTTTAGGCAAGGCTCAAAAGACAAACCCACCACCATAAATAGCACAAGTAACCAAAAACTAAGGGTAATGCTACTGAACGCCAGCAGTCTAAACCTCAAAATCCATGCGCTTGAGCCACTCCTCAGTATGGAGAACATCGACATCTGTGCAGTAACAGAAACCTGGTTTAAGGCTCCTGAGAGCACCCCAGCACTACTAGGCTATAACTCATACCATACCTTTTGGCCACAGAACCAGGACCGAAACACAAAAGGTGGGGGTGTATCCATATTCATCAAGGATACCCACACCTCCAGGTTAGTTGTGCAGCACAATGCATCAGAGATCATCCATGTGCAACTAACAATGGGCAAAACTGCAATCCAAATTGTAGCTTGCTACAGATCGCCCATCATGACCCAGGACCCCCATTCCGGATTTCTGGAGACATATAAAGGTCCTACCAAACACCATAATACTGGGTGATTTCAAATACCCAAACATAAACTTGGAGAACTAGTCAAGTACTAACCCCCTTGCCCAACGCATCCTAGAATTTATAAACTCGAATGCCCTGAATCAACTGGTCAAAACCCCCACCAGAGGGAACAACATATTGGACCTGGTCATCACCAACATGGGCGACCGGTGTTCCACACCAGAGGTCAACCCCTCACTGGTTAGATCAGACCATAGACTAATCACTCTGGATATCCACATTTCACTCCCACCCCCAATCAAGGAAACCACTGTGAAAAATTTTTCAAAAGAAAACTTCACATTACTTAACACCGAGGTGGAAAGGTTCACAGCTCCCATGCTGAAGGACAATACTGTCCAAGCTGCTGAAACCTTTACAAAGGCACACTATGAGCATCTGCAGGAATGCATGAATCATGATATCCCAAGTAAAACCAAGCCTCACTCCTCCAAGAAAAGGAAACCAGTCTGGTGGACCCCTGCCATAAACAAGCTATACAACAGAAGGAGGAAGTATAGAAAAGAGTAAAACCCCAAGAAGGAAAGACATCCCTGATCAGTATCAGCAAGAAACTAGACTCCCTCATTAAATCATCCAAGGCTAGTTTCAAAAGAAAAATTGCCAATGACTCCAAAGATAGCCACAAAGCGTTCTTTAGCTATGTCAAGAACCTAAGTGGAAACTCTCAGATCTGCTCTGAGTTAGTGCAGAATGGCAAAAAATACACTGAACCGACTGATATTACCAACATTCTGGCAGACAGGTTTAGTGCAAACTTCACCCCCTAAAGGGCCCATAACTATACCAGAAGAATGTAGGGCCCCATCAATCACCAACACACAGGTTAAAACAGCCCTATCCAAAGCCAAAAACACAGATTCAATGGGACCGGATGGTGTCCCAGGCTGTGTCTTACAAGAGCTCCAAAATGAACTAACCCCTCACCTAAACACACTGTTCAAACTCAGCCTCTCTACAGGCTATGTACCCACAGAGTGGTGCAGAGCAACAATTATCCCACTCCACAAAGGTGGAGCCACAACAGACCCCATGAACTATCGCCCTATAATCCTGACTAGCCTGGTCTGCAAGGCTATGGAGCGCATCATCATGGAACTCATTAACAGAGACATTGGGAACCTCCAAACCTTGGACCCTACCCAGTTTGGCTTTGTTAAGGGCAGATCATGCCTCCTAAACCTGGTGGACTTCTTTGAGACAGTTACCAAGGCATTAGATGAGGGAAAGGAGGCCCACACAGCCTATCTAGACCTCGCAAAGGCTTTTGATACCATTACCCATTCTAGTATTATAGACAAGCTCACCAGCTTGAACATAAACCCCTACGTCACGAGATGGGTTGCCAACTGGCTCATGGATAGAACCCACATGGTGAGAGTTGCATGTTCTACGTCCGACTCTAAACCGGTTACAAGTGGAATCCCCCAGGGCTCAGTCCTAGGACCCCTCCTGTTCAGTATATACTTCTCAGCGATACAGGCAAGCATGGGAGGACTATGGCTGACCAAGTTAACAGACGACTGCAAACTAGGGGCCATAATTGATTCTCCAGATGATACAGGCACCCTCCAGAAGGGTCTCACTGAGACGGATACCTGATGTCAAAATCATGGCCTCAAGCTTAATGCCAAAAAGTGCACAGTCATCCCCTTTGGAAAAAATAAAGTACCCGCAAACTACCAGATAAGTGGTAGTCCCCTAAATACAGAAAATGTAAAAAGGGATCTGGGGACCCAAGTAGATAGTAATCTCTCCTTTGATAATTGTATTGCTAAGGTGGTTAGAAAATTCTTCTATGTGATCCACCTAATCACAAAAGGGTTTGCATCTAGAACAAAAGAGGGTATTGTGCCTCTCTACTCATCACTCATTAGACCCATCATAGAATACAACGCCTCATTTGGGATGTACCTTACAAGACACCTGCAACAGCTGAAAAAACACACAAAAGTACATCACCAAGAGGATTACTGGCCTCAAACAGATGCCCTATGCAGCCCAACTCAAGAAACTTCAGTGTACTTGGTTGCATACCGCTTACTCAGAGGTGATCTCTGCCTGACATACAAGGCCATGTCCAACCCAGAATTGATGGACATGCTCCACCTAAAAAAAAAAAAACCAAATCCCGGAGAGCCACACACTCTAGAGATATAAACCTCACCACAATGATAAATAGGACATGCTGGAGGGATAGATTCCTGTCCCAGAGACTCCCCATGCTTTGGAACAGGATTCCAATATACATCAGGTAGAGCCCCTCACTAACATTCCTCAAGAGAAACCGTGATGGGTGGATGGGAAACAAACAATTTACCATGGGGATCACCGCAGCGGCTCTGCTGGACAGTGACACAGGGAACTAATGGCTCTGCTGGACAGAGGCACAGGGAACTAATCTAAGGGGGTGGTGAAAGCCAACACATTCTGGCTATGCTAACAGTCCCATCAAGGTGGGGTCTGAGATTGCTTTGTATGCCAGACAGAGGTCACTTCTGAGGAGTCTGTAGGAGACTGAATTGAGGGACAGGGCCTTTAGCCTATCTGTGTAGGGTAGATGTTTGAGGTCCTGGATTCTCCTGGTGAGGAACATCTGTGTTCTCTCCAGCTGCTGTATGTTCTTTGTGAGGTACATGCTGAAAGGGGTATTGTACTCAATAATAGGTCTTATAAGGGAAGAATACAGGAATGTTATGACCACCTTGTCCCTGGATGAGATACCCTTACTAATGAGGTTGGCCATGTAGAAAACTTTCTGTACAATGGAGGCAATATGGAGGTCAAAAGTCAGTTTGCTGTCAACCTGGGTTCCCAAATCCCTCACAACTGATTGTGTGCTTAGGACCTTATTCTTAATGTGATCATTTGTGGGGACGTCACTGTCCCCAAAGGGGACGATGATGCATTTTTTACATTCATTTGGAGGCCATGTTTCTGACTCCAGTAATTTATTTGGGTGAGACCCTCTTGGAGGATGTCCACATCACTAGGGGAATTGATGACAGCACCCACCTTGCAGTTATCTGCAAACTTGGTCAGCCATAGCCCACTACTTCTGGTCTGCACCTCAGAAAAGTATATCCCAAACAACAGAGGCCCCAAGACCAATCCCTGGGGCATACAGCTTGTTACAGGTGTACTGCTTAAGGCGACTTCCCCTATTTTGACTAGGTGGGTTTTCTATCAGTGAGCCAGCTTGCTACCCATCTGGTAACATATGGATTGATCACTGATGAAGGCTAGATACCAAAACCAGTCTAAATTGTGATACAATAAACTTTGGCACTTTATATGCATCCTTGTGGTGCTGGCCTTCTTTGCTATACTTTATATGCGTTTGTTTGGCCGTTTGCTTCAGCCGTACCTGCTAGCTGCTATGTAGGAGTGAACATTTGGATTGATGCCTAGCTGAGAGAGTTTATCTATTATACCTGAGTGTGGAATAAAATTGAAGGCTTTGACCAGGTCAAGGTAGGTGGTGTGCACTGTCTTCCCCTCGTCCATGGCTTTGGTGAATCCCTCAAGGAAGCTGACCAAATTTTACAGGCATGACCTCCCTTGACAAAAGCAAATTATGTGGGATTGAGTGTTTGGAGGTTGCCAATGTCCTTGTTAATGAGGTCTATGATAATTTGCTCCATTGCCTTACAGATCAGGCTGATGGGTCTATAGTTTCCTGGATCAGTGGATGCTCCACCTTTGTGCAAAGAGATGACAGTGGCTGTCCTCCACTCGGTTGGGACAAAGATGGTACTCAGGCTTTGGTTAAATAGGGTGCCGAATGGTGCTGCAAGTTCCAGCCTGAGTTCATGTAGGATGCAGCCTGGGATGTTATTAGGTCCCATGGAGGCTGTATTTTTTGTCTTTGAGAGGGCAGTGATGACTTGTTCCCTAGAGATAAGGTGAGGGGGGCAAGTGCTGGGGTTGTCATGATTTACCGATGGGGGGACAGAGGAGTGCAGTTTTCACTGAACCTGTCTGCCAGCAGGTTGGCTGCATGTACAGCATTTGTGTATGTTGTGTCCTTGACCACCAGTTCTGAGCAGATCTGGGTGCTTCCTTTGAGATTGCGGACATATGTGAAGAAGGCCTTATGATTGTCTTTAGTAGATGTGGCCCGTTTGGCCTTGAAGTTTGCTTTGGAGGATTTCACTAGTGTTCTTTTTTTTTTAGGTTCATAGGTTAGTACTAGGCTAACTGCCCTTGTGAGCCATTTTAAGCCTAGCCAATTATCCCCTGTGAGATTCAAACCCTGTACCTTGTGTTTGTAAGGCAAACACCTTAACCATTAGGCCACCCTTCCAACCCCTTTGCTTGTTCAGGCTAAGGAGAAATTGCTTCCAATTAGGCACCTGCTCCTTCTTAGTCCTGGACAGCTTGTTTTTTTTTTCCTTTTATTATAGAGCTTATTCATTGTAGATGCCCACCAGACAGGTTTACTCTTCCTTGAGGAGAATGATTTCATCCTATTGGGTATTCCTGATTCCATGCAGCTATATAAATGTTCATATAGTACTTTAGTGTAGGTTTGGACATATGTGCCAGTTTCTATTAAGGGGACATGGCTGCAAAGCTGTTTAAACATTCACTCAGGAGGTTGTAATCAGTTTTGGAGAAGTTTTTTGTTTGACCCTAGCTAGGGTGGGTTGGGGGAGATGGTGACTTCAAAAGTAACAGTTTTATGGTTGGATCTTACCAGGGATGATGACACTGCAGTTGTTACTCATGTTGGTTAATGCCAAGTCCAAGATATTTTCACCTCTTATGGGGGTGTCAACCAACTGGTCCAAGGCATTTGCATTGACAAAATCAATGAATTTCTGGGCATTTATGTTTTGACATGAGTATTTCTTCCAATCTATGGTTGGACAGTTAAAGTCACCCAGGATCAGGGTAAAGGGTTGAATGTTTACAGATTTAAAGAGGTCCAGATAGGTGGAGTGGACATCTTGAGTCAAAGTTGGGGGCCTATAGCTAGCTATGATTTGAATAGGGGTATTGTCTATTGTTAACTGCACCTGAAGTGCCTTCTGTGCATCATAATGTTTGACCAACCTAGAGGTGTGTATATGTCTTTTATATACATTGCAACTCCACCTCCTTTTGCTTTGCTGCCCATGGTTTGTGGTCTGAATGTATGATAGGATGAGTAACCTGGTATGGTTGGGGTGTTCTCCACAGGTTTGAACCAGGTTTTTGTGACTGCACAAATGTCAGCATCTTCCAGGGTTAAGAATGCATACAATGAGTGCAGTTCAGCAGCACGACCTTTAATTTATGTTTTGATGAAATTTTCATGTTGGTAGTTTTGAACTCATGGTGCTGCCTAGAAAAGGCACTATGGGGGAGGCAAAAGCCTTTGCCAGGAGCTTGAAGCCCAAGGTAGACAGATGCTAGCCATCTCTGGCAAAGTAATGTGGTTTGTCAATCATGTCATCCCAGGCTGTCAGGTTCTGGATCCCCTTTGAAATGACACCAGAGACTAAGCCAACTGTTAAAGTCAGTCATTTTCTGTTTGTATTGAGGCATCATTCTGGGTGATGGTAGAATGCTGCTTAACTCATTCACTCCAAAGCAGCTCAGAAAAAGCTGCATGCTTAATTCCACCATAGGAACAACAGTGCAGCCTGAGCTAATTTTCAGAAAATCCATTTCTAATACTATACAAAAAACAAATGTTTATAACTCTAACTATAAGAGCTAGACTAAAAAATGTAAATACAAAAGTTGCACATACAAAATTAGAAGCAGTTGACTGGTCAAAGCTAAAAAAATCTAACATTAGAGGAAGCCATAGATCACTTTAACACTACATTCCTAAGTATCCTTGATTCCCATGCTCCAGCACTTACAATAAAAACTAGATCAAATATAGCATCATGGCTCACAAAAGATACCAAAGCTAAAATCAAAACTAGTAACAGAGCTTGGGCCAGCTGGAGAACAACCAATGCCCCCTTTGACCATCTAAAATATTGTCAACTCAGGAATGATATAAAAAAATCTATTTTACTGGATAAAAAAAAGCTTCTACCAAAATCTCCTACAAAAACACCACAACAACCCTCAAAGGTTCTGGGCAGGCTTAAATCAACGACTTTGTCCATGTCACTCCACCACCCCAACCCCGGCTAACTACATCCATAGTTCCCCAGAGACTAGAGCTAGCGCCTTTAATAACTTTTTCACTGAAACAATCCAATCCCTAGCAAATCAACTAACCCCCTCTAACTTAAACCACATGCCTAATCTACCTAATAATCACCCAGAATTTAACTTCTAACCAGTATCCACTAGTTTTATCAAAATACTTCTAAAAAACAAACTAAAACCTACCACCCTCACTGCTGACCTCCTCCCTGCAGAGTCCCTACAAATAGCTGCAGATGCCATTGCATATCCAACAGAACCTTATACGAAAATGCTGTCCCTTCCCTCTGGAAAATATCTCACGTCATCCCACTCCATAAAGGTGGTAGCTCCTCAGACATATCCAACTATAGACCCATTGCCATTCTTTCCCTGTTAGCCAAAATAATGGAGAAATGTGTACACAAGCAACTAATGCAATACCTTTCGCAGAATAACTTACTATCCGACTCCCAGCATGGTTTCAGGCCATACCACAGCACCACCTCAGCCCTCCTTTCCTTTACTACTGCCATAAACCGAAACAGGAATGACAATAGGCTAACCTCTGCCCTCTTTCTTGACCTATCAAAAGCCTTTGACATGGTCAACCATGAACTTCTCATTCTTTGACTAAAATCTATTTCCCTCAACAACCTGCTATCCAGTGGTTCCAGTCCTACATGACTGGTAGACAGCAGGCGGCACTATGTCAGGGCAAACTCTCCAGCCAGTTACCTCTCACAGTTGGTGTCTCTCAATGGTCCATATTAGGTCCACTACTCTTCTCTATTTTTATCAACAACCTCCACACTGCTATCCCTAAAACCACCTGCATTCAATACGCAGATGATTCCACTCTCATCTGCTCAGCCACCTCCCCATCCGACTTGCAAATCTTAACCCAAAATACATTTAACACTATCGAGAACTGGCTCACCAACCAATGCCTACTTCTGAACCCCAATAAAAAGTACAGTTGTGTACACTTACCATAAATGTAGATGTTCAAGTGTCTTCACTGTTGCAGTCATGACTGTAGGGTTCTCCCCTAACGGCAGGCAGTCCTCGGTCGGCCAGAATCCCAAAGTCTGGGTCCGGCGTCGGCTGTTCAGCCATGCTTCCTGACGTCAGAGCGCCAGGAGTACAAAGCTGACAGCCGACACCATTTTCTCCAGTTTTTCTTGCCTCAGATGTCAGGTGCTCCAAAATGAGTAAGATCCCATACCCTTTGCAAATACACCTCAAAAGAAGGGTGAAGAAGGGAACCACACAAAAGAAAAAATAAGAGGGGACAGGAGGGAGGGAAACCCAGACTGCAACAGTGAAGACACTCGAAAATCTACATTTATGGTAAGTGTACACAACTGTACTATGTTCATCATGTTTCACTGTTGCAGTCATGACTGTAGGGTTGAATCCCAAAGAAGAATAAAAGGGAGGTGGTCATAAAGAACAGGGGGCAGCTAAAAGGCCCTGCAAGACAGCAGAAGCAAAGCCCGCCCTAGACTTAGAGTAAAGAGGTAGATTGTAGTGCTTGGAAAAAGTATGCACTGAACTCCAAGTTGCAGCTTCCAAAATGTCTTTGGTAGGAACTCCTCTGAGGAAGACAGCTGAAGTGGCAGCAGCTCTGGTAGAGTGAGTCCTTATACTCCCTGGGATTTGCTTTCCATGATGTAAATAACAAAATCTGATTCCATGAGCAATCCATTTAGAAATGGTCTGTTTTGAAATAGCTTTACCTTGAGAACTTGAAGCATAAGAAACGAACAATTGCTCTGATTTCCTGATGTCCTTGGTTCTGTCCAGATAAAAACGTAGTTGTCTGTGTACATCCAAGGAATGCAAGATCCTTTCCCCCTTATTTTGAGGACTGGGGAAAAAAGTTGGCAAGTGAATAGTTTGATTTAAAGCCACTTTGGAAACCACCTTAGGTATGAAAGAAGGATTAGTCCTTAAAGACACTCTGTCTTGATGAAAAATAATATAAGGTTCCACAGCCATGAGAGCTTGCAACTCCAAAACACTCCTGGCAGAGGTCAGAGCTAACAGAATGGCTGTCTTCCAAGATAAAAACTTGATGTCAGAAGTGGCAGCAGGCTCAAAAGGAGGTAAGGTGAGTTTTTCCAAAACATAGTTGAGATCCCAAGCAGAAATGGGAGGAGATCTAGGGGGCCTTAAGTTCTTAGCTCCTCTGAGAAACTGTCTCATGAGCTGATGGGAAAAGATAGGAGGGTCTGTATTATAATGAGCAGAAATAGTAGAAGCATGGATCTTTATGGAAGAGAAAGAGAGACCCTTATGTAAGAGGTCTGCCAGGTAAAGTAAAATCAGAGGAATGTTAGGAATAAGAGGATCTGAATCCTGAACCTGCATCCAGGTGCAAAATCTTTTCCATTTTCCTGCATAAGATTTTCTAGTGCTAGGACGTCTGGCTTCTAAAATGACATCCATAACCTGCTTGGGTAGTAGAGAATGAATCAAGGACCCTGGATTAACCAGGCTGCCAGGCTGAGAGTTTTGACATAGGAGTGCAGAACCTGACCCTGGTGCTGGGACAGAAGGTTCGGAGTCTGTGGTAATACCCAAGGGGGCTCCAGACAAAGGTTTTTCAGAGTTGGGTACCAAGATTGTCGAGGCCAATTTGGGGCCAGCAAAATTATCATCTTGGGCTTGTCCTGTTTGATCATTAATAACACCCGTGGAAGAAGAGGTAGAGGCGGGAAGGCATACCCTGAGAGGTTTCTCCAACTGAATGATAGTGCATCCACTTTCCAAGCTAGATTGTGGAAAGTCCTGGTGCAAAAAATCTGTAGTTGATGATTGAGATGGGATGCAAAGAGGTCTATGTGAGGACATCCCCAGACTGTTGTAATCATCCTGAATATTTCGGTGTCCAGCATCCATTCGTGTGGAACCGACAGGTTTCTGCTCAGACTGTCTGCCAGGAAGTTTTGCTTCCCTGGTAGAAATTGAGCTTGAAGGTCCAGTTTGCAAGCTAGAGCTGTGTTCCATAGATTCATGGCTAGTCTGCAAAGGGGATAGGAATGAGATCCCCCTTGCTTGTTTATGTACCACATAACTGTGGTGTTGTCTGTCCGTATTAGTAGCTGTCCCGGTTGTAGAAGATTCCTGAAGGCCAATAGAGCGTTCTGTACGGCTAACATTTCCTTTAAATTGATATGCAGGAGCTTCTGATCCTTTGTCCAAAAGCCCTGTAGACAGTTGCCCTGAAAATGGGCTCCCCATGCATAATCTGAAGCATCCGTGGTTAGTATCTGAGTGGCTGGAGGCAGACTGAAGGGTTTTCCAATGTTTAGAGTACATGCCTTAGACCACCAAAGGAATTCCTTTTGGAGACAAGGCAGGACCGTGATCTGTATGTCTAAACTGTGGCAATGCTGAGACCATACACTTTTTAGGTACCACTGAATTTTCCTCATATGTAGTCTTGCATATGGTATGAGAAGGATGCAGGAGGCCATGTAACCCAAAGCTTGCAGGAATTTCCTTGCAGAAAGCTGAGTTAAAGTTGCCAAGGTTTTGAAAGTTGAAGCCAGCTGTAATTGTTTTTTGAATGTCAGAAATGCCATCTGAGTTGTGGTGTTTAGAAGAGCACCCAGAAAAGTTATCTGTTGTGAGGGTGTCAAATTTGACTTTTTTATGTTTACAGAGAATCCCAGGAACTTGAGAAGGTTCTGAACAAATTCTAGATGCTGGAGTAAGACATCCTTGCTGTCTGCCTGAATTAGACAATCATCCAAATAAGGGTAAATTTGAATTCCCTTGAGTCTGCAATAAGCTACTACTGGAGCCAGGCATTTGGTGAAGACCCTGGGTGCCATAGACAATCCAAAGGGCAGTGCAGAGAATTGATAGTGCCTCAATCCGGCCCTGAACCTGAGGTATTTTCTGCATTCCTGCCTGATGGGAATGTGTAAATATGCCTCCTTTAAATCCAAAGTTACCATCCATGCATTTTTGGTCAGCATTGGAAGTAGCTGCTGTAGAGTAAGCATCTTGAATTTTGGTATCTCGAGAAAAGTGTTCAAGACTGACAGATTCAGAATGGGTCTCCATGAGTTTTGCTTTCTGGGGACTAGAAAGAGTCTTGAGTAAAAACCTTGTCCCATCTCTGAAAGTGGAACCAGTTCTATGGCTTTCATAGCCAAGAGATTCATAACCCAGAGGCTCCATTCACTCTGGAATAAAATCCCAGTCCAGGTTAGGCAGAGTCCCTCATTGACTCTCTTCAAGAGGAATCTTGATGAGTGGATGGGAGATTGTAGGTTTACCCCGGGTATCACTTCTGTGTCACTGTTAGTCAGAGGCACAGTATACTAACCTCGAAAAAGGGCATAGCAAAATTAATTTAAAATGGGTGGCGAAAGCCATACACACTCTGGCTAGCCTTAAAAAATGCCCTAGGGCAGATAGCCTAGTATGAACCTATGAACCTATGAACCTAAGAGAGCCTCCACCTGGGTTAAGGCCTCTAACCATAGGTGTTTTGGAAGATCCGGCCATCCGCTTGGTCTTGGTAGGGTATGAAAATGGAATTTGTAACCTCTTGAAACCACATCCAGAACCCACTTGTCTTGGGTTATATGAGTCCAATTTAGGTGAAAAAGAGAAAGTTTTCCTCCGAGTGGGGCTTCCAGGCAAGAAGTTCCTGCAGCCCAACAGAGGGAGTCATTGAGCCTGTTTTCTATGAGCTTGCGACCTGTCCTCTCCTCCCCTAGGGGTGGAAGCAGTCCAATGTCTTGGTCTATAAGAGGCTTGTGTTTGAGGCCTTCCTCGGGAGCATCTGTATCTACCCCTCTGAGGCCTGTCTGAATGGGAGAGGACCAATGTTTTGTAGGCCAATTCCTACTAAATCTGGGTGGTTGTACTTGTAAGAAATCTTTAACCATTTGCATGGATTTTGCCTTGTCCTCCATCTTCTTTATCACCTCTTCCACCTTAGGTCCAAATAAAACATTATGCTCGACAGGAGCATCCAATAACTTAGCTTTTACTTGATCTGGCAAGTTTTGTTCCTTTAACCAAGCATGCCTTCTAATGACTGTACCAGAGGCAGCAGCCCTACAAGAAGCCTCCAAGGCATCAAATCCACAGTGTAAACCATGCTTCCCAACTTGTTCAGTGGCATGCATTAAGTCATGTAATTCCTTATCATCTGCACAGGCAGAAATGGAAGTTAGCTTTTGCTTCAAAACAGACAGAATAAATTGCTGGTATTTCAGCATATGAAATTGACAGTTTAAAGCCCTAATAGATAAAGTAGCAGAAGTGTACACTTTTTTGCCCCATCTTTCTAAAGACCTGGAATCCTTCTCAGTGGGAATGGGGTTTTTAGTAGCAGCGGCCTTAACCCCCTTAGGACCCTGAGAAATGGTTTCAGGATCAGCAGTAGGATTCTTGTACAAAAACTGGTGGGAATCAGGAACCCTATAATATCTGTCTGGCTTAGCAGGAGCTGGAGGAAAAGAGTCCGGAGTTAAGTTAGCCTCCGAAAAGGCATCATCCACAATATCCAAAATAGGAGGGATAGCCAGGGGTCTATGTTGGGGAAGAAGAAGAAAATCCCTAAGTATTTTCTTAGATTCTGAGTACTCCTGTCCTTCCCAGTGAAAGTGTTCCCTTATTTCATGTAAAGTTTTCCCAAAAGCAAAATCCTCAGGGGGAGAAGCTGAAGGAATGGATTCCTCAGCATCAGAATCCTCATAAGGAGGGATAGAATATTCCTGGTCAGAAGAAGAAACTGAAGAAACAGAAGCCTGATCAGAAGAGTCAAAATACACTTCCTGCCTTGGCCTTTTATCTGGAGGGGGATGTGAACCCCTAATCATAGTAAGTAAGTCCTCCGCCATCTTAAGTAACTGTTTCTGAGACTTGGGTGCTGGATCAGAAGAGGCCTGAGCTGTAGTCTTTGATTTGGAAGTAGTCTTTGCCTTTGTCTTTGGCTTTGCCTTTATTAGAAGCTGAGTAGGCCTGAAAACCCCTTTGGAAGCTGGTACCTGCACAGCGGCTCCGGACCCATCCAAAGGAGCATTGTCCGAAGGTCCTGCAACAGAAATATTCAAAGGCCTAGTTGGCTCCTCGTGGGAGTCCGTTTCGGCCATCGGTTCCGAAATGGCCGACGACAGGGGCTGCAAAAGCGCCTCACTGACGACGGCCGAACCTGAAGCTGGCTCTGCTTGTGCAATATCGTCCAATTTAGACCTCGTAGGCCTGTCTTTATCCTTGCGTCATTAGTGAACTCCGGTAGCTGGAACCAAATCTGATGACAATTTGGATTTAAAGCGCCTACCGAAGTAATGAAATGCAAAATCGTACCTTTGTTTAATCGTACGTTGATTGAATCTAGCACAAAACCGACAACTAGCTACGTCGTGGTCAGGGCCTAAGCAAGGAATACAGTAAGAATGAAAATCCTTATGAGGTATTTGCTTCCCACATGAAATACAATTATTAACTTTTTCTGACATCGGACTGGCGCAAGAAAAAGTTTCAACGGGTACTTAGCTTTGAGTAGGAGAAGAAAGTCTTCGGACTGAAGTACGTTTAGCAAAAATTGTCAGGAGTCAGCCGACCGGCAAATGCGAACTGCTATCACCGCACAGCAAGAAAGACTGGAGAAAATGCTGTCAGCTGTCAGCTTTGTACTCCTGCACTCTGACGCCAGGGAGCATGGCTGAACAGCCGACGCCGGACCCAGACTTTGGGATTCTGGCCGACCGAGGAATGCCTGCCAGCAGAGGAGAACCCTACAGTCATGACTGCAACAGTGAAACACGATGAACATCTAAACTTCTACTCTTCTCTCCCAATAGTAGATCCCCCACACTTTCATTCTCTGCCACATCTGACAATGGTACCACTATTTCCCCCAGATAATCACACCAAACTGCTAGGGGTTATCATAGGCAATAATCTCATATTTGACTTACAGGTCAACAAAACCATACAGACCATCAATAAGAAGCTTGGATCACTGTATAGAAACAAGACATTTGTAACCCCACTGGCTAGGACTACAATCACCCAATCACACCTACTCTCTACTCTTTTATATGCCTCTCCTGTACTCTCAAACTTCAACAAATCTGAACTAGGTAAACTGCCCCATAGCTACAATCATATTGCCAGATTCGCCACTGGTTCCACCTATAGAACCCACCACTACCAGAACCTTAAACAACTAGAGTGGCTAGAACTGCCCAGCTTAATTCAATTCAACCAACTCTTAATAGCGTACAAAAGTTTGTACCACCCTGAGGATACCTCCTCATTTAAAAATATTATTAAGCCATATAGCAACCTAAGATCCCTATGGTCAGCCGATAAACTACTGGTCCAAACCCACAAAGCTAATAACTCTGCTGGTGAATCCCTGTTTACCAACTTCATTGACAAAACCTGGAATTCATTGTCAAACTATATAACCCTACAATCCTCCAAAAGTCTCTTAAAAAAAAAAACTCAAACAGTATCTCAAAGTGAATTGGCTATGCCCATGTACCAACCCTGATTAAGTTATAAACTTAAAGCATTTTCTGCAATTATCATAACTTGTAACTATCCTGGTAAACAAATGTAAAATAAAAATAAATAAATAAATTGTTCAGCAGACACTGACCTTTCCAACAGTATAAATGCTGATAGTGAGTATCAAAGTTGTTATTAAATATTTGGCAAAGAATGTTGATATTGTGCATTTTTTTACCCTTTTGGAAAAGCAAAGCACAATATCTTGGTCGATATACCATGTAGACCCATACAATTTGTGTTTAATTTGTTTGTATGAATGTCAGCTTTAAAATGATACCTTAACCATTACTCTGTGATACTCCTATACAGAGATATCCACAGAAATATGATTAATATAATATTTTTCATAATTGATAAACAAAGCGTAATATCTCATCACCTGTAACAGACAGAGGCTACATATCAATGTAGAAGTTGTGTGTGTCAATGTCATCTTCAAAATAATGCATCATTTGTGTCATCACCCTGCTCCCTTGCAAAAACATGGCCATAATAATGCGAAGTATTGGAAATGTATAATTTTCATAATCCTACAAAACAAAACCAACTGTAATATCTGTACATGTGTACAGTGCACAGACTTCATTGGCAAAACCTGGAATTCGTTGCCAAACTATATAACCCTACAATCCTCCAAAAGTCTCTTAAACAAAAAACCTCTCAAAGTGAATTAGCTATGCCCATGTACCAACCCTGATTAAGTTATAAACTAAAAGCATATTCTGCAATTATCATAACTTGTAACTACATCACCAAGCTCTGCTTCCAGTCTGATGTCTCTTACTTTAATTGTCTGTCCATGAGAATTGTGACTCCCTACTAGGGAACACTACTAACCCATTGTATATAATCACTTTGTTTTTATAATTGTTTGCTAACTTCTGTGTAATCTATGTAAGTTTGTCTATGTGGAGCTTTTCTCCTCAGGCCTCCACTGAAAATGGACATGTATCCAGTCGGACTATCCCGGTAAACAAATGTAAATTAAAAATAAATAAATAAATAAACAAATTGTTCAGCAGACACTGACCTTTCCAACACTATAAATATTGATAGTGAGTATCAAAGTTGTTATTAAATATTTGGCAAGGAATGTTGATATTGTGCATGTTTTTTACCTTTTTGGAAAAGCAAAGCACAATATATTGGTCAATGTATCATGTAGACCCATACAATTTGTGTTTAATTTGTTTGTATGAATGTCAGCTTTAAAATGATACCTTAACCATTGTTGTGTGATGCTCCTTTACAGAGATATTCACAGAAATATGATTAATATAATAGTATTCATAATTGATAAACAAAGCATAATATCTCATCACCTATAACAGACAGAGGCTACATACAGTATAGAAGTTGTGTGTCTCAATGTCAGCTTCAAAATAATGCATCATTTGTGTCATCACCATGCTCCCTTGCAAAAACATGGACATAATAATGAGAAGCATTGGAAAAGTATAATTTTCATAATCCTACAAAACTAAACCATCTGTGATATCTGTACATGTGTACAGTGCACAGACACAGTACTTTAACCACGTTGTAAGGAGTAACACTGTCTTCAAAATGAGATATTACTTGGCACACTGCCCTGCTCCCTTGCAACATTATTTAACAAAATACGAAAAAAAAACAACTTCCATAACCTAAATCTGAAACAAACTTTCATATCTGTACTTGTGTACAACATACAGGCACAGTTCTTTTACCATGTTGGAACTATCAATACCATCTTTAAAATGAGGTATTACTTAACACATGCAGATGCTACCTGGCAAAGTTATTGACCAAAACATGAAAAAAAATCATAATTTTCACAACATAAGTCCGAAAAAAAATGATATCTTCACATTTGTACAACATACAGGTATGGTTATTTTACCATGTTGGAACTATCAATACTGTCTTTAAAATGAGGCATTACTGAGCACATTCAGATGCTACCGTGCAAAGTTATTGACCACAACATGAAAAAAAAATAATTTCCATAATCTAAGTCCTAAACAAACTTTGATATCTGTACATGTGTACAACATATAGGCACAGTTCTTTCACCATGTTAGGACTATCAATACTGTCTTCAAAATGAGGTATTACTTAACACATTTGGATGCTTGCTTGCAAAGTTATTTACCAAAATATGAAAAAAAATAATAATTTCCACAACCTAAATCTGAAACAAACTTTCCTATCTGTACTTGTGTAGAGCATTCAAACCCAGTTGTCTTACCATGTAGACACATATTATTGTAAATATACACATTCTTGGTGTGGCCAACACACTGCTGAATGGGAACATGTAAAGAGAAAAAGCAAGGTAAGGACTACAACTCCACTAATGAACCCAGGACAGGCATGGGACTTCAGTGGCAGGCAAGACCATCTGATCTGTCCGATAGTTGTGCTGGCTACCCACTCAGACAGCTGATACCACTACAGTCAAATGACCTCCTTCAGTGTCAGCAGTCTGCCTTACCTATGCCTTTTCTATTTACATGTGTCCTTTCAACAATGGACCTAAGGGATCAAGTTCTGTATTACTAAGCCCTTCTTGTCATCTAACCTCTAAACATGCCTGATAAAAGTAGAATAAAAAAAGAAGTATTGCAGGATGGTTACTGACATATTAGATTACATGTGGTAGCACTCTCCTAAAACAGTTCTTTCTCAGCATCTTCACCAGCACCTTACCACAGGTATTTGACAAACTCAGAAAAATATATTTTACACAACACATTTTATAATAGAGTTTTTACTTACCATACTGGTCATACTTTTTCATGGGTGTTTTCCATTCTTCTCACAAACTGCATGTTACCAATCCTGCATAGCTCTCCTCACACCACTGTGGAAGTCAGTCAAGGATGACGCAATGCCCTCCTCAGTTAGGTCAATGGCATCCCTTCTGAACAGGTGAACATCTTCCATGGTGATGCTGTAATGGCAGATTGTAGATCCACCTACCCTGTGCATCAACCCATGCATGAACCCATTCTGTAAACATCTGGCCTTGTGCTCTGGCCGTTGACTGTTTGCTGTTTTCCATATCTGTCGAGGAATTATGTCAGACCACACAAAATGACAACATGGCTACTACGACTGCAGGTGTTTAAAAATTGCTCTGATTTGAAACCGTAACCTTATTCTCTCCAATGTGCAGCACAAGAATGCCATGCTCAGGGTAGATGGAACACTTCTCTTCCAACAACTGCAGTACTCCGCTCCAATGCATACCTCTTCTTGCAATCCCGCATAACTTCACACTGCATGTGGGGTAGCTCAAGTTGTATTGGTTTTCAGTAAAAGAGGCATGGCTGGAAGCCCAGTGAATGTAGGAATGGCCACATACCCACACTCTCACTTCTCGTTCTCCTGCTTGTGAAGCCATGTCAATGTCAGAAGGTGGATGAACCTGCACAGGAAAGAAAATGCAAACAGTTTACTACTGAAGTTTGACAGCTGTATTGGACGACTACATTTATATGTATATCATATGCATCACCTGGGTAGCCCATACAAATCGTCATTCCTATCCACAGGGACAGTATTCTTTTCATTGGGTACATAAGTGGCAGTGATGCTGAAGAGGTACATAGCTACCACCCATGAAAACACCAAATCACACAAGATGACTGACATGGGGGGCACAAAAAGGGCACATGTAAATGGAAAAATCAGGGTAAGGACTGTCTCTCCACTAATATGCTGAGGACAGGCATGGGGCTTCAGCTCTTGGGCATCTGAAGTGTCCCATACTGGTGCTGGTGACCCACTCAGACTGCCGGTAGCTAGTTATAGAATTCAATACTGAGAATAGCAGACCCTAATTAACTTGTTGGTTACTCTTTCTTTGTCATACATCCTTCAGGTAACTAGAATATGTTTACCGTTACATCTTTGAATCAGTTGCAAACCCAGGCAGCACAATGGAACATAAACAAACAGGGACAACAGTCTATATTAACAGAAACTAAAATTTGCCTTCTTAGAAAATGGTGATATACTGAGACAGGTTCCAAAGGCCTACTAGGAGGAAATCAGCTTGTTGTCATCTTTTGAAGGATTTGTAAGTAATATCTTAATGTAGCTTGTGTAACCAGAGGTATTAGCTTCTGTATCACAGTATCTTACCAAGACATGTTTTAGTATATACAAAGAATCATATGCAGTCTTCTGGGCGGAAAATGAATACTCAAAGCAAAGTCCTCATTTATACCTATGGCAGTCTCTGATTTCTCACTAAATCAATCTCCTTAATAAGAAAATGAAGGAAGGATCATTTACTACAGAACTGTACACAGGTCATGTAGGTATAATGTACAATTGATTGAAGCCATTAGGTGTACAGATACGTTTCTTTTATGAAGGGGAATGAAGACATTCAGTAATGGAACACAACACTTTACTTATTGGTATTGATATTTATATTTGTTACCTGGTTGAGTGAGCTGTTCATAAACCCTTTTCAGCCATGACCCAGGCTGCGACACAGTTTCAGTCAGTAATAGAAGTAGCTTTTGTAGACAAAAACTATGTTCAGATAAACAGATATAAAAACAACCATAGGAAGACTGCACAGCACTGAACACTAGGAAGTAGTGAGAATTTACAACATGTTTCCTATTGGTTAGCTGCATTCTTTTCTCTGTGTTATAATATGTAAAATAGACCATTGTCTGAAGAAGCTAAGCCTCTCTATCACCTCAGCAAGTATCACTACATTGTTCTCAGAAGTCCTTCTTTTCTGACTTTTAGTGAGGCTAACTTACTGACATCCACACATTCTCTCTCATACACCCAAGCAGGTACTTCTACATTCAAACACACACTCTTCATTCACTCCTGTACCGGTCGCTCTCTCATACACACACACAGGCACTTCTACATTCCTAAACACATTCTCCATTCACTCCTTTACCATTCACTCTTTCATATACCCAAGCAGGCACTTCTGCATTCATACATACACTCTTCATTCACTCCTGTACCAGTCGCTCTCTCATACACACACGCAGGCACTTCTACATTCATACACACACTCTTCATTCACTCCTCTGCCATTCGCTCTCTCATACACCCAAGCAGGCACTCCTGCATTCATATACGCACTCTTCATTCACTGCTTTACTGTTCTCTCTCTCATACACACGCAGGCACTTCTACATTCCTAAACACATTCTCCATTCACTCCTTTAACATTCACTCTCTCATACACCCAAGCAGGCACTTCTACATTCATACATACACTCTTCATTCACTCCTGTACCAGTCGCTCTCTCATACACACACACGCAACCACTTCTGCATTCATACAGACACTCTTCATTCACTCCTTTAATGTTCGCTTTCTCATACACACACACACAGGCGTTTCTACATTCATACACACACTCTTCATTCACTCCTGTACCATTCGCTTTCTCATAAACATAGGCAGGCACTTTTGCATTCATAAACACACTCTTCATTCACTCCTTTAGCGTTCACTCTCTCATACACACATGCAGGCACTACTGCATTCATACACACACATCATTCACTCCTTTACCGATCAATCTCTCATACATCCATGCAGGCACTTCTAAATTCATACACACAATCTTCATTCATCCCTTTACTGTTCGCTGTCTCATACACACATGCAGGCACTTCTACATTCATACACACACACTCTTCATTCATTCCTTTACTGTTCGCTCTCTCATACACCCAGGCAGGCACTTCTACATTCATACACACACTTGTAATTCACTCCTTTACCATTCGCTCTCTCATACACACATGCAGGCACTTCTACTCTTCATTCACTCACTATAAGGGTTCAGTGAGCAACAGTTAAGCCTGGACAAGTCTAAAAAAGCAACATGGACAAAAAGCAGGGAAACAAATGAGAAGGAGCTGCTCGAGCTAGGGCTGCACCTGCAGGCCTACGACACTAAAAAAAAAACATCAAATGTGATGCTAAGTACTGTGTTCAGATACATAAAACACTGTTTTGGATCTACTGAAATTACATTTTAAGGAACTGCCAGCAGCAGAAAATGTAGTTAAACAGCAGAGACTGTTATTTGTTCGGGAACTACAAAACAATTACCTGTGGAAACACAAGAAATAACCAGAAATGCCGCAATAGGCCACAAAATATACAAGCGGTATACGGTTTTAGTACCCATAAATATTCAAAGCATAGTGCGATCAAAAATATATACTACAGAATTCCTGACAAACAAGTACAGTACCTCACCACTTACAGAGAGTATTTCTATCAGAATGTAATAGTTACCGGGAGGAAAAGAAGGTAATTGTTGCGCCGAGCTGAATGGGAACTCCTGGTAGTGCCTATATTGCGGTCCATGAAACCCTTGAGTGCTAAAAATAAAATAGAGAATCCTGTAGCAGGTAAAATCTCCAATTCTTTGCAGAAAGAAAGAAAATACCTGCTGCTGAACCCACTTTTTATTAGGGAAAAACAAAAGAAATTTAGGTTGGGGGTGGAGGTGTTATGCAAGTGATGGCTTGGATTGCAAGAATCCGATTGGCTGCCACCACTTGCTTTATCAAGAACTTTGAAAGAACTTTAATGTGACCTTAATGTAAAAAGATGTTGAATCGTAACTATATAAGGTATATTACACATTCAGTTAGGATTTCAGCGTGTTTTACATTAAGGTGAACTACAAATCTGCAGTACACTTTCTCTCACTTGTGGAAGACACTCGAGGGTAACAGCTTTCAATTTGTATCTTCTCATGGCGCCCTCAGGTTTAAGCACACAGGTGCCATGAGAAGGTACTCGGGGTTAATGAATTAAGGCTAGAAACATACCTGTCTGGGACACATATTCCACAAGTTCCATTACATCTCAAGTCATTCATGCCAACATGGACTATGACAGAGTCATAACATTACTTGTTTAGGGGACTTGAGTGCAGGGTTGATAAGACAGATTCTGGCACCTGACAAACAATTAATCTTGACTTTCTCCTTATCCAGCCTGGTGCGGGGCGTATCTGTGTGTCTCACAATGGAGTCTTCTATAACTAATATGTTGGATTAATGTTTAGGCCTTAGTGGCTGTGAGACACAGGTGTGTGAAACATGTGTGGTGTGTGGTGTAGTGGGCAGTGGATTTTGCCTGTGTTTTTGCCTTGGAGGTCTCTTTTGCTTGGTTATGTTTTTGTTGAGGACCTCTGCATATGTGAGGGTGTGTTGTGTAGGTGTGGGTGGTGTTTGAGATGCGGTAACAGTGTTCTCAGTGCCAGATACACTGGCTTGTAGGGGAGAGAGCAATGACCCTAGGTTCTTGATGTAACTGCATCTCTCACAAATTATGTTCCTAGGTGGCAGTAGTAGAGGGTTGCCCATGTACATGAGGCAGTTGTTACACTGTCTCAGGAAGCCCATATCAACCAGACTGGCAGGAGAAAATGTAGGAAATTGTCCATCCATATTTGTCAGAAACTGAGGGAGAGAGGCCAGAGAGAGCTACGAGGGAAAGGTGGAATGTCCAACAGTAGTACTACTAGATGACCATACCAGTGCTACTAAGGGAAAATTTGTAGCAGGAATATTTCAAAAAGAGTTAAAGACTGTGCAGCTTTGGATGCAGCAAACCTGTATCTAGACTGTGCTACTCAATTTAAGATTAAGAACACAGTAAAACTCACAAAGAAGCACAGATTAACCACTTACAGACAAAAGAACAGATCTTACAGTATGAAAAAATACAGTTAAACAGTAACAAAATGCATTAGAGACATAGGTGCTAAACCAGGGATGAATTTCCTTTTCCCCATTCAATTGTCCAAGTTACAATTGAATTGGGTTAGGGATGAATTCTGCTTCACATGGGTGAAGTGCTTGTTCCAGAGGGGGTAGTTTCTGTTTCTCCATCAGGCCCTATTTATATCACAGGCAAGGTTTATGTATTTAGAATGGGTAATTCTGGTGCTGTTTTTCTTTTTGTGCAGATATGCAGGAGGTCCATCAGAGTGGGGTCTGGCAGTGCTTTGTATGCCAGGCATAGATGTCCCCTCAAAAGCTTGTAGCAGATAGAATACAGGGATAGGGCCTTGAGATGGTCTGCACAGGACATGTCACTTATGCCCTGTATTCTTTTACTGAGGAACCTCTGTGGATGTTTCGGTTGTTGATTATGCCTCGTTAAGTACAGGCCAAAGGGGCATTGTACTCAGTGACAGGTCTGATGAATGCCAAATACAGTGGATCAATGACTTACTTGGACCTATATGCCATACCTTTGTTTATACGTTGTGCAATATAGAATGACTTCCTCACTACTGTAGATACATGATGGTCAAAGGCTAGATTATTGTCTATATGAGGCCCCAAGTCCCTGACTACTGGGTCAGTTCTTATGAGTGTGTTGTCAATGTGATAGTTACCATGGGTAGATAACTTCCTGAAGGATACTATTATGCATTTCATGGCATTTAGTTTTAGTCAATGGCTCTGGCACCAGTTTGTCTGTGTCAGCCCTTTTTGGAGAACATTTGTGTCAGTGGGTGATTCAGTGACAGCTCTTAATTTGCAATCATCTGCAGATTTATTCAGCCATTGACTTTGACCTTGACTTCAGAGAAGTAAATGCCAAGAAGCAGCAATCCCAGGACTGATCCTCTATGGATTCTGCTTGTGACTGGCCTCTTTGTAGAGGTGGACTCCTCAATTCTAACTTCCTGGCTCCTGTCTGTGAGCCAGCTGGCTATCCACCAGGTGACATAAGGGTTTCCACCTAACCTCTTAAGTTTGTCAGCAATGCCCAAGTGGAGGATTGTGGGATATGCCTTAGCCAGGTCAGGGTAGGGAGCATGAACAATTTTGCCCTCATCCATTGCATTGGTGACCTTCTCAAAGAAGTCCACTAGAGTGTGTAGGCATGACCTGCACTTGATGAAACCAAATTGTATTGGGTCTAGTGTCTGGAGGTTTCCTATGTCATTATCAATCATTTGGATGATAATTCTTTTCATAGCTTTGCATATGAGACTAGTGAGACTTATGAGTCTGTAGTTTCCAGGGTCTGTGGATGGTCCGCTTTTGTGCAGAGGGATGTCCGTAGAGTACATGCATTATAGACACATCTATTTAAAGGAACAGTTGCATGATGTAATAAAACACCAGACTTTAGAATGGGTTTGAGACTACAAGTGTCATGCAAGCTCAATGATGCTGTTGCATTCCAAAGAGCAATTCATTCATGTTCAGCTAACACAATTGCATTAATTACATCACCTCCGTGTACCCACATTTTAAATAATTGTAACACTAGAAATGTAAACTGATGTGCATCTTTGTGTTCAGTATTATGTCCAACAAATGCATTCTAACAGCTGCGATATATATTCCGTAATACAGTCTCTAAGCTGTCACATGCAGCTAGATACATCACTTTCGAAGCTTTGCATTATGCATATAAACCCTTCCATTTACTAGATGTTTAAATAAATCAGTTGTGTACAGAGAATTACAACTGACACACTTCCTACCTGGTTGGGTGCCAAAATAGTCACTAAAAATATTGTCTTAGATTCCTCGGTATGGCAGGTTTCTTATTTCAAATTCTTTTTGTTGTTAAAATTGAAACTAGATACATTAAAAATTACTTTGTAGATACCTGCATTAGAGCACACA
Organism: Protopterus annectens; assembly: GCF_019279795.1. Classification (NCBI taxonomy): domain Eukaryota; kingdom Metazoa; phylum Chordata; order Ceratodontiformes; family Protopteridae; genus Protopterus; species Protopterus annectens. Next base: position 1,824,922,512 of record NC_056743.1, on the reverse strand, counting down.
ATGTTGTGGATTTTTTTTATGATTTCATATACTATACTAGTTTTTCTACCATAAGTCAAAGGTTTTCTGAGGCCAGTATACAGTGGTATCTTAGCTGCTATACCCCCTTTACCAAAGTGTGATTTAGCTTTAGTGGTACTTTGTAGCATACCTCTGTCTATTAGGTTCATAGGTGTTTACTCTGGCAATGACCACAAAGGCCTTTCTAAGCCTAACCATGCATCCCATATCTCTGAGAAGTGTAAGCAGGGCCTTGCGCGATGAAACATTTACAAACAGGGGCCTGGGAGATTAAATATTTAAAGGCTGCCTGTGTCCATTTTTTTATTATTTATTATAATTTATTATCATTTCATTTATTATACAGACTACTCCAATAACATTCTAACCACGTAGTATATACTCATGAGACATGGTTCAGCTTCGGTGTCTTTTTCTAGCATAACACTGCCCATACTAAAAGGTACACGGCTAATATTATAAACTTATGCTCGAAATTCATGAAGTGTACTTTAGCTTCAATTTCTTAGCATTATAACCACATCTTATAAACTGATAAGACATGGATAATAGTCCAGCTTGTAACCATTCATCATTAGTTATGAGAAGAACAACTGTGGTTTGTCCTTTTACAGTGTTACCATGAATATACCTGGGATATGTATTAGTGCTCTAGCTATGTATTGAACTTACAATGTTTCTTAGATCATCTATTGCTGATTTTTTAATTAGCAGTCCTGAAAATAATAATGCCCAAAAAATCAGTGGAGAACTGTAGTCTGTCTTTAAAAAATAGTGTTTACTTTAAACTTATCAAATAATCAGTCTGGATTTCCCCAGTCAGAAAAACATTGACAAGAAATCTACAGTAAAAAAGAAGTGACTTATTATAAGAATAACTGAGAAACACAACCATTCCTATTCAATAAATATTAAATTAGCATAACTATTAACTTAAGAAGTTCTAATTATACCTCTGGTCTTCTATTAGTAAAATAATCACCAAAACAAACATATTATATTATATTATATTATATTATATTATATTATATTATATTATATTCAAGAATGAGATCAAATAATGTGCAGATTAAATTCACTTTGGCATTTGGAAAGCCAGTGTCCCAGGATAAATGCATGCAAATGGCTTCAGTGGCATAGATGTTTGGTATTACGGTGAAAAATGATTGAATGCCTAAGGTGATAAATGCAAACATCTGAAACCTCATTAGATTCAAACCACTGATACAGTTATGGAAGTAAATGTTTGGTATCAAATAAAACAGTCAAAGAGTGGTCTATTAAGGGTCCTAAAGTTCTCTTAACATACAGAGGCTGGGGCTCAGTAAGACAGTGGTAGATAGAAACAATCGGTGTGATCTTTATGCCACCCAGAGAGACCATACATGAAGGTCCATTTGGATCAAATACACAAAAGTATCCATACAACTCTGCACTAATAAGCCCACTTAAGTGCAGGCCATACAACAGGAACTTTATGTTTATAATAACTTTGTTCATATAAAACTTTGTCATATGTTGAACTTCTTAATGGAGTCTATGTAAAAACTGTGATTACGGATCATTATCCCACATCTTTCTCAGCTGGTTTGAGTTCAGTCTGTTTATTTGTCTCCTTTGAAACACTGATTTCAGTAAAAGTCAAATTATAGAGCATGCTTAAATATTTAACATTAACCCAGGTTGTTGTGTCTTTTGGCTTTTCCCAGTTAGGTGTCGCCACAGCGGAACTCCGGTCCGCTAATGATTGGCAGTAGATTTTTACGTGCCAAGTTGCCAGCACTGACACACAACCTTCAACGAAGGTACACCCATTCATGCATGTCTCCACACAGAACATGCTTTAGCTGAGAATCGAACAGGACAACGTCTTACTGTGAGGTGACAACGCTACCGCAGCACCACCACCGCAGTTAACATTAACCCAGGTATTAATATTTAACTAACAGTTATGCTGAAATATTGGGACTGGAATATCTAATCAGGAGTAGTTTATTTTTTAATTTTTTTTTTTTTTTTTTGTTAATTTGTGCATAAATGGTATGTTTTTGATTCTGAAGTCCTTGACATTTATCGTACCAAAGAACTTGATTAACTAGGCTTTCAAATCCATCATTTTTAGAAAATCATCATTAGATAGCATTTAGTCGCATGTTACCAGTATGATCCTAAGTAAATTAGAAAGAATATGGTAAAGATTCATGTAATAAGATTGTCTAATTTGTTCATGGAAGACAAGATTTTCAAACATGTGTTGGTGGTTTCTAAGAAATGCATTTAGGGAGCAGACAAAGTATTGTGATGGTTAGTGATGAGCTACTTCCTGTGCCAGGGGTGCAGGGTTTGAATCTTTCCACCTTCATTTACTTACTTTGTAACCTTGAACAAGTTACTTAACTAGACAGTGCTTTGTAACAATTGGGAATTTTGGGCTAGTTTCTTTAATGGTCTCCGGGACTGCATGCCAAGTAACTACCTATGAAATTATATATATATATATATATATATATATATATATATATATATATATATATATATATGTATGTTACAAGTCAAAACAGACAGCAGAAACATTTCACCAGGTAAGAAATGAGATTTTTTTTTTGTATTTTAAGGCTAAGAAACTCAACTAATGTTGATGCATAACAAGATATGAGAGGGGTTAACTTGATGTCAGCAATCTCTGCAAGTTGTAGTACATGTTTTGGATCGGCTATGAATATTACTTAAAAAGTGGAATATGTTAAGAAGGAACAATAAATTTCTCTGACTTTGTGGAGAAAGGCCCCATTTGAGAATAAGGAATAACAAATTTTGAAATCTTTACTTAACCATAAATATAGTGCCTTACAAATAACACACACATACAAGCATGGGCATGAACACACACACACACACATTTACACATACACAGACACACAATAAAAAGAAAAGGGTAGCTGCTTGGGAGGAAGGGGTTGTAGGACTGAGCCAAATGGTGCAAAATAGGCCAAATATTAAAATAATCACTTAAACACAAGTGGGACTTTTATTTATTTATTTGTTTATTTATCTATTTATTTATTTATTTATTTATTGCATTTGTTTACCGGGATACGTCCGCTGGGCCTAAATGAGCCCATTTTCAGTGGAGGCCCAGGGAGAAAAACTCCAACGAGATACAGAAAAAATATAAACATTAATTAGTACAGAAACAGTTTTACAGATAGTAAATATAGTAACATATACAGAATATATCCATAAAAGCAGGTATCTAGTTTATTTGATTACAGTAATATATACAGAAAATATACATTAAAGCAGAATTCAACAAATTCAATCAGAGTGGTATAAACAGAGATCAGTATTATTGTACCAGTAATTTCAGCTATTTCTGTAGCCTGCACTTAAGTTATAGTCCCAAGTTTTTAAAGAACTGTTGGTGGTGAGAAACTATACTTGTGTACAAAGTGGGGCTATTTGGATGGCAAACTATAACAAATGTGAACCATTCTACTTAGGTAAAATAGTTACAGCACTAAACAAAGAATCTATGAGCACTGTCATGCTCTAAAGAGGAAACGTACAAAAACAATCTCCTATACAAACCCATTTTGACATGTAGTGATTTTAGAAAATTAAAGTTGTTCTGGATACCACCAATTTGCTGATCAGGAGGGAGGAATTTATGTTTATACTAACAAAAAAACATGAAGTTGAAAAGCTGATTGAATTAAATTCAGGAGTTTCTCCATGTTTAATTTAGAGGATTCCGAATTGAAACATTTACGTGTTGAGTCATAGCGGAAGAAAAAAACATTTTAACTTCATACTTTTGTAATTCTTTCACAGGTAGGCGACTTTTATACAGTATATCTAGTTATTCACTATTTCATGTTGTTCAATGGTTTGAAAACAGTTCTGTAATTTTTATGCAGTGTAGTGTTTCAGCACTGTTATGTTTCTATATTAATCTTTTTTTTGATGACATTTTAGATGACAGCGCTTAACAACATTAAATATATGTTTTCTTGAATTTTTTAGCTGTTGTGCTTTAGTCTATTTATTCATCCGTGGTTTTGTTGACTGTGTTTTTTTACTCTCTAGTTGTTTTTTCACTATTTATTGTTGGGACTGCCCCACCACATTAGAATCATGACGATTGTTTACATTTCAGTCAGAAGAATCATTTTTGTTTACTATCTCCAGTGAATTTTGCAATTTAATTTATAAACTGAATGGTTATTAGGACAATCATCCTTCCCTTGTATACATGCCAGCTATCACTTTGAGTGCATGTTCCTGCTAGGGAAGAAGAAAAAATGTGGTATTAACCATGTAGCTGGAATATAACCATGTTGTATTTTGGATAGCACCATAGTTGCACCTAATTCATCTGAATTAACCTGACTCACTGTACAATCAGCAGGTCTGAATCTTTTCATGATTTGATTAACATATTTCAGAAGAATCTGTTCAAGTGAAAATTCCAGCAAGAGGACAACTTATATTTAAATGAATGCATTTAAATAAAGAGTCCAAGAAGGATTAATAGGTACTAATTTCCGTAATATATTATCCCAGTCTGAGATGTAAACTAATGGATATTATACTTAGACGTAATGGCTAGAAAATTAAGTATTTGTCCACTCAGATCAAGGATCTGAACACTCATATTCTTGTAAGCAAAATCTTTAATGTACATAAATCATCTTTTGATCAATTTTTTTTCACTTAAAATGATGAAGAATCTCTAAAAGACAAAAAGATTAAATGTGATCCTAAAGAACCCAAAGACAACTGACAGAAGGAACACAAGACTGTCAGATCAACAATTCTTGTTGATGGCCCCAAATGATATCCGTGCTGAAGTTAATAGATACATTTAAAAAAAATCAAATTTCACTGTGGAGGTCAGTTTCAATGGCTCACAGGCCACAGACGTTTTCTCAAACAAGTCTACAGGTGGCTATAGACAAATCAGAGTTGCAACGATTGTTTCAAATTCAGGTAGGTAGGCGTTTGTGGATTTCGTGTCAACTAAGAAGTCACAGATTGACAGGATGCAATAGAAGCAAATGATGGGATTTTCCCACATTTCCAACGTTTTTGAAGTCTTTAACCTAAGCAGGAAAACTCTCACAGATTTACAGAGACAACTTTTACAAAAGACATTTTTCATTTGTGTCACGTGGGCCTTCACTCATCAGTGATAAATTTTTGGAATTAAAACTATACAATCAGAAGTTAAATTTAAATTATTTATTGAAAACCCATCCTGGCATGACTGCAAGAAGTCGTTTCATACTAAATAGTAATTTAAACCTTCCATGAGACAGACCTTAGCAGCCTTTGAAAATCTAAAGTAAAGCAATTAATAAAGAAGATAACTCCCATTTTTTATTTGATGGAGGATAGCTAACTGGTGATAAGGACATTTGAATTATAAAACCAGATAATGGTGTTATATTGTAGTTATTAATTTACAAGCATATACTGATTGTTCAGAATTTGATGTCTTGACAAAACTGTCAATAACAAAATTGATTTGACTGATATTTATTGGGATTTACTGTGTCTATAAAAGTGGATGTGTGTATTACTAAGCCTAAGAATATGAAACTGAATCTGCATCTGTCACAGGTTAAATATATGTAGGTGTATAGACAGATAGATAGTTGCATTACATTATTTAACCTCCACTATTCAAGCTGGGTTCTAATAGTAATACAAAATAACAATTTCTTTATAAGTAGGATTTTAGTAATAAGAGGTTTATTTCACAGTATCATGCATACAGTTCTCAACAACAATCCAATCTACCATACAAACACTCTGAGCTAAGATAGGAGCAGAAACATTGGAAGGTTTTTCTCATTGACTAATAAGGAACACAATTTCCAAAAGTGCTTAATCTATGGTATACCACTAAAAATTTGCACACACCTTAGTTATTATTTTATTAGATACTAGATTCTGTGCACCCTTTGACAACATGTAACCACTGGTTGGAGTTTTCCTAAATTATTTACTGAGAAGAACACATTCAATATCATAAAAAGGCAACTAAGTAAATCACATATTTAGCATGAAGGCATGCCAAGCTGTAATTAATAAAAACTTTTATGGCATTAAGCAAATTGGCAGGTAGCCATGATGTAGAAACAGAAGACTGTGATTTAGAATTAGAAAAGCCAGAGGATGCAGTGGCCTTGCTTCTGTCCATTCATGGTAGAACTGTAGTACCTAACGGAATTTCTTTTCTCTCTCCAGGGTATCAAAGTCCTCTTATCTATACAAAGTACTGAAAGCTAATTCTGCCATAAAGGCCAAGACAAGAATCCATCACACTACACGCTACCTCTTTTATTAGTAGAGAACAGAACGCTATTTTATGCACTTCATTAATACTGATATACAAACTAATGCTACTCTGTCTTCATATATATATATATATATATATATATATATATATATATATATATATATAGGTCTACCTGATAACGCAGAAAGCTTGAAACGCCAATGATGAGAAGACCGACACCGGAAGATCGACAACAAAGATGACCAACAGTTGAGAATCCCAATGCTGAGAACACAGACATGTCAAACGAGTGCTAATGGGTAAGTATGCGGTAGTGACGGACGTCAGGGTTAGGGTGTGGGTAAGGTAAGTGTGCGATAGCGACAGTCTGTAGGGTTAGGGGTGGGTTAAGTAAGTTAGGGTTAGGGTGTGGGTCAGGTGAGTGTGCGATAATGACAGATGTTAGGAATAGGGGCAGGTTAAGTGAGTTAGGGTTAGGGCGCGGGTTAGGTGAGTGTGAGATAGTTACAGACCTTAGGGTTAGGGTTTGGGTTAAGGTTAGTGCATAGATAGTTGTATATGTAAGGTTCAGTGCAGGTTTGTAAGGTTTATGGTGTGCTTGTGTTGTGTGTGTGCTTTTTGGACAGGGGATTTGTTTTGTTTGTTGACTGTTGGGATTGTGGTTTGTCAGGTATGTGATGTTTCGTGTTTCTGAACTTTCGGTTTTGTGGTGTCGGTGATTTCGTTGTTGGTGTTGTCAGGTAGACCCATATAGATATATATATATATATATATATATATATATATATATATATGTATATACATACATTATTTTTAATTATTTATTGTCAAAAGGCATGCTGGACACCTCTGAGGCATCAAAACTGCTCCTTTTTCAGAGATATTACATACATAAAATTAAATCATCATCAAGCAGATCTAAAGTACAAATTGTGCGATTGCTTTCCTGTTGAGCACAATAAAAGGATAAGATACAGTTCAGTTTCTCTGTATTAATAGTTAAATTATTGTTCAATGTTTGCATATTCCAATGTGGATAAGAAATCCATTATTTCACGAGCCACATCACATCCTTTTCTCCTACTAACCACTTAGGGTCATGGGGAAAATACTGGGCTGATAGCCACATAGTGACCAAGGGTGAGATTCAGATTCTGTACCTTGTGCTTGTAAGGTAAAAAACTTAACCTTTATGCCTGCCCCCAACACCATTATGCCAACTTGCCATCTATAACACCAGGAACACTAAAGAGCATATACCAGTCTCTTCCTCTACTGCTGGATGAGTGCCATATAGCAGACATAGGTGGCCAAGATAGCAAACACATGACACCCAGCTCAACTGTCAGAGCAATAGTAATGCCATACAGGTTGTAACAGTCATAGGCTACCTCTAAATAAAGAAATTCAGCAGCAGCTGGTAACTACGTTTTTCACCTTCCAAGAGAAAAAAGTCCTGAAACCACTTTACCCCACTCATATCTCTACCCCATCAAAGCTTAAGTTTACTTGACAAATCTATTTGACAACTGGCATAGACAGAAATAAAGATGCCTTGTCAGTGTGCCAACCTTGTGGGACAAATGTTGTCACTTAGCTATACATAATCTATAGAGGTACCAAATTATACTGACATAAATATTTTATTTTTTTGAGGTTATCAACAACTCACCAATGTAGACAACCATCCATTACATAGTTACTAGACCTACTGTGTGCTATTCAGTCATTAATCGCATCTAAGTGGAAATGTTTGAGCTAATTACTCTCATAAAGTACGTAGCTATATGACGAAGTAAGCAGTCTGCTCAAAGTATAACAATATTCAATAGATATACAGCACTTCTTCTTCTAACAGTTTGTTACACTGTAAACATTTAACTATTCAACTAGTAATGTGTCTGTATCTTGACTTAATGGTATGCATTTCCATATATGAATGAATGACTATTTTGTTACCCATGTTTCACCACGCCTGCATCTGAGGTAAACAGTATGGTGGTAAGGTTATCAACCAGAGCAGGATTATGTGAACGCAGTTTTCCTCAAATGCCTCAGTATTTTTCATCCATTCTAGTACTATATTTTAGATGTACACAACCTACTTCATACTTTCTGTGCAGGAATTGCTCGCCCTGTAGCCCCGCTTGTGGTATAATAACTCAAAGGGCATTGCATCTTGTGCGTAGCTGAAACCTCTTTACTCTTCTGCACTGTGGAAGAAATTGCAGTTTGATTAATTGTATAATAATTGCAAGTCAAACAGATGGGCTTCTAGCAGTTATCATACTACTAAAATACAATTGCACACAAGCTTCTTTATAAGGTTGCACTTTAAGGACATCTGCAGATTCTACTGCTTATAGGTAATGTTACGTCTAACAGGTTCAGTGCAAATTTCTCCCCTCCCTCACCCCCAAAAGAAGAAATACTTATCCCAGCTGAATGTAATCTCACTGTCATCTCAGATGTCCAGGTGAGAGTCGCCCTCAGCAAAGCTAAAAACACAGCATCAATGGGACCTGACGGTATCCCGGGTTGCGTGCTATGTGAACTCCAAGAGGAGCTAAACCCGCACATAAAAATGCTATTTAACCTTAGCCTTACTACAGGATATGTACCTGAACACTGGCGTACAGCAACAGTGGTCCCACTCCACAAAGGGGGTACCTCTACAGACCCTGGGAACTACTGCCCCATAAGCTTAACCAGCCTGGTCTGCAAAGCTATGGAAAGAATCATTATGGAACTCATAAACAGAGACATTGGGGACCTACAGACACTTGATCCCACCCAGTTCGGCTTTGTAAAGGGTAGATCCTGCCTTTTGAACCTGGTTGACTTTTTCGAAACAGTCACTATAGCCATTGATGAGGGCAAAGCAGTCCATACAGCCTACCTGGACTTGGCTAAGGCCTTCGACACAATACCCCACTCAGGCATCATAGATAAGCTCAACAGCTTAAATGTAAACCCTTATGTCACTAGATGGGTTGCAAACTGGCTAAAGGACAGAACCCATAAAGTTAAAATCGCTGGAGCAATGTCAGACTCAAAGCCAGTCACAAGTGGTGTCCCACAGGGATCTGTCCTGGGACCCCTCTTGTTCGGCATTTAGTTCTCAGATGTTAAAGCAAACATGGGAGGGTTGTGGCTGACAAAGTTCGCAGATGACTGCAAACTAGGTGCCATAGTCAATACACCAGCGGACACATACATCCTACAAAAAGGCCTCACAGAAACGGACAACTGGTGCCGGAGTCATGGCCTTAAACTAAATGCCAAAACATGCATAGTCATCCCCTTTGGGAAAAACAAAGTACCCACAAATTATCACATAGACAGCAACCCACTGAGTACAGAAAAAGTAATCAGAGATCCAGGGACCCAAGTTGACAGCGACCTCTCATTTGACACCCACGTTGCCAAAGTGGTTAGAAAGACATTCTACCTTGCACACCTTATCATGAAGGGATTCACATCCAGATCCAAGGATGTCATTGTACCCCTATACTCCTCCCTCATCAGACCCATGATTGAGTACAATGCCCCATTTGGTATGTACCTCACCCGGCATTTGCAACAGCTGGAGAGATCACAAAAGTACCTCACCAAGAGGATCAAGGGTCTCCAACATATGTCTTATTCTGCCAGACTAAAGAAACTCCAGCTCTATTCAGTAGCATACCACCTGCTCAGAGGTGATCTGTGCCTGACGTACAAGGCCATGTCCAATCAGGAACTGATGGACATGCTCCAACTCAAAAAATCCAAATCCATCAGAACCACGAGAGCTAAAGACTTAAACCTCGGCACAAGTATGAATAGGACATGCTGGAGGGATAGATTCATAACCCAGAGGCTTCCCATGCTCTGGAACAGAATCCCAGTTCATGTTAGGCAGAGCCCTCACTAACTCTCTTCAAGAGAAATCTTGATGAGTGGATGGGAGATTGTAAGTTTACCCCAGGGGTCACATCTGTGTCACTACTAGACAGGGGCACAGTAAACTAATTCTATTATATAAGGGGACCTTCACTGTGTCAGTACTAGACAGAGGCACAGTATTCTAAATCTATTCTGTACATTTTTGTACCATTTCATGGGGTGGCAAAAGCCACATCACTATGGCTAGGCTTACAAATGCCCCAGGGCAGATAGCCTAGTACTAAACTATGAAACTATGAAACTATAATCAAGCGTGGAATGCGTGAGTCACAACTGCCAAAGTCCATTTGACTGAAAAGCAATGCGTTTTATAGTTGGATTTGATGATTTAACTGAAGCTCACATAACAAGATAGAACTATTATCTGTTTACTTTAGCCAACCTTACCTAACTTGTCCCAAAACGCCCCTTACATATTGAGCAAGCTCTAACTACGTATGAAACAAAGCAGTATTCTGGTTGATTTCAAAGTTAATCCAAACGATTTGTGGGGCATCCATAGATATGCTTCTGGATTTTCATGCATGATCCTTGTAGACTAAGGGAGAGTGAACACTATTGAATTACAAAGTATTTCAAACTGCCTACTTGTATGGAGTCTTAATTGTATCAGTGATAACTCACCTAATACCAAGCTATACCTCTCAAATGTACAGATTTTCACAGAATGTTCAGATTTTTGTCTCTTATTTTTGGACCGTTTTTCATAAATTTGTTCGTTTTCTGGCAAATTAGTGGCAAATCATTAAAGAATGAAGTTAGAAAATAATGACAAGACATTTGATTTTCAGACTTTATATCCTTCAGAAAATTCAATACTAACTGAAAACGTGTTATTCCATCAACTTTAAAAGTTTTTAAGAACAATATTTAAAAACTGTTCCTATTTTTGGTCCTTTGTCCCACTTTTATTAATGGCTTTGTCTAGATTTCTTGTTGTAAGAGGCTGAGAGTATGCCTATGACTTATGACTTGGGCAACATGGAAAGGGGTACAGTATTGCATATAATGGATAATATGAACAACCTGCCTTACTAAAAATGCAATTGTCATAATCATTCATATCCTCCCCTGCATAGTAAATGACATCTCATTGACTGTAACATAACATCTTTAACCAAGGGACCTCTCTGCCCACCTAACCTGCCCAGTCTCTAAGTAAAGGGTAAGCTAATGAATAACTAGTCTTATATTCCTTGTTTTAAAAACTACATACTAACATTTATTTAATGTCTATCCTTTGTGGAATCATGGATTCTGCTACTGTGTGTGATTATTTTAATCTCATACCCTGCCTTGATGGGACTGCTGCATATTCGCAAGCCATCAAGCTCCACTCAAGTTACCCACAGATGTGACCTCAACCTGGTCTGTGACATCAATAGGACTTGTTGGCAGGACAGATTTGTGTCAAAGAGACTCCCCCATCTGTGGAATAGACTCCATCTCCACGTCAAGCAGAGTACCTCATTAGCCCTTTTTAAGCACCACCTGAATAACTGGATGGGGAACAGAAAATACACCCCTGGGATTCCACCTGATTCCCTGCTGGACAGGGGCATCCGGTGCTGACTTGTCTTAACATGGGCTAAATTCCTGACTAGGCTTGTAAGGGCCTCATGGCCAATAATCTAGTAACTTCCTATGATCCTATGATCCTATGATCCTACCATCCTAAGAAAGATTGTTCTATGTATTCAAAACTATTTAAAGAAAATCTGGATTTCCATTATTGCCACTAGTCAGTTAACTTGCTCAGTCTGTACATTGTCTGCTTTTCGTTCGCATGTTCATCTTGTGCTTCGCCAGCTCATTGTTTTCCTCCGATGTGTATGTATGCATGATTGGGATGTGTGCACGCATGTGTGTGTGTGTGTGTGTGTGTGTGTGTGTGTGTGTGTGTGTGTGTGTGTGTGTGTGTGTGTGTGTGTGTGTGTGTGTGTGTGTGTGTGTGTGTGTGTGTGTGTGTGTGTGTGTGTGTGTATGTGGTGTGTGTGTTTGTGTTTGAGAGTGTGTGAGTGCATAGAATTTGTATGTCCCGGTCTGTGTGCATGCACATGTGAGGGCGCCCTTCTTAAATCTCAATACTCTCACTGGCGAGTCACAAATAACCCCCTGAAAAAAGACCAGGAACAAAATCAAATATCAAACATCACTCTTCTCCTTGAATTTTTTATTTTTTTTTTTGCAGGACAAACCACCTGTACCTCTGATTTGAGGGGTAAAGTCCCCCCACACCACTTATATATGTCAACTGTGTGATCAGCTTACATGGAGTTTTAGCTATTTGGTCTAGATATTTCAGTCCTAGAATTTTAAAAGTTTACCTGTGTGTGCATGTGTGTGTGTGTGTGTGTGTGTGTGTGTGTGTGTGTGTGTGTGTGTGTGTGTGTGTGTGTGTGTGTGTGTATCTTTGCTAGCATCACACCCAGCTATCTACGAGCACTCAGGTTACAGCACTCCATGGACTAGACATACAATTTGCATGTTTATGTTTGACTTTGCTTCCCTGCTTCACTTTATTCATGTATGTATGCTAACCCTAACTTTCCCCTAAACTAAATTACTTTAGTAAAACACCTTTCCCCTAACAGTACCATTGCACAAGAAAAAGGAACACAGAACACACACAACATCAAATAAGCAAAAAAGTCAATCTAACCCTTACCTAGCTCTGACCCTAATCCTAACCCATGAACATTCACAAATAGCATACACACCAAACAATTTAATGTCAAATATTCACTTTCCTACACAATCCTACCAACACACACCATAAAAATTAGCATTCAGTAATTTGAGCATTCAGTCACGTGTATTTTAAATAGTTTGTGCTTTCAGTGTTTTTCACCCCCTAAAAAAACATTTCAGTCAAATGAGCTTTCAATATTTTGGCCTATAGCCATATATATATTGAGTAGCTGAATTTGTTGATGTTCAGTTCATCAGACTGAATTTTTCTTCATTTTTTCAGCTCCACTTACATTTATGAATAAACTACATCAGAGAAATGCAAATCATTGCTTTTTTCCCCATTTACCCATGTGACTATATGTAAGGCAATGAGTAAGTTCTGTTTACTTGAATTGCTAAGGGATGATAATATGTTTTTATGAGAACCAGAGACAGTGAGGTAAGGGCATTGACCAATTTCTCCACTGTAGTGTAATCTGGAATAGATTGCCCATACATGTCAAGCAGAGTGCCTCTTTGGACCTCTTCAAGAGGAACCTTGACGATTGGATGGGAGAAAGGAAATTCACCCCAGGGATCACGTCAGTCGCCCTGCTAGACAGGGGTCCAGGAAAGTAAATAATGTGGGAAGAAATAGCCAGGGAATTGTTATGGCTAGGCTTGTATAGGCCCTAGGGCTGATAGCCTAGTACCAACCTATGAACCTATGAACCTATGGAGTTTGTTTAACTAAAAGAATGAATGTATTTATTGTGATTGGTGGTTTTAGGATATGTTGACATGCTTGTATTTAGATAAGTCACTGTTACCAGTTAAAGCACATTAGTCTGATGAGGTCCTGAATACATGTGGATGAAATCACTAACAAATAAACCTATACCCCGGGATTCATGAAGCTTGTGCCATGCGCCGGAGTAGCATTGGTGATCTAGCGGCAAATATGGCCGTCGAGCGATTCAGGTAAGAGCTGTTTCCATGTGCACTTCCAGCATACACCAGAGCTGCACAGTTCCCAGCACATGTATGCTAATTACCCCATGTGCAGCACTGTAGCATGCAAATGAAGGTATATAGTGATTCATGAAGTTGTGCAGGCATAGTGTAAGCATGTAGAAATGTAAACTAAAAAAAAAAAATGGTTTACATTTTGTCAAACATAAAATCGGAGCCATGAAAGCGGACCAAGCTTATGTATTATAATGTTAATATATGCCAATGGCTAAATATATAGCCAATGGCATAAAACAACATGCAAAACATATAAAAAATAACATTTAATGTCATGGCCACACCAACGCAATGTAAAACAGCAGTGCATCTGCGCTCAAATGGGATCACAAGGAAAATATATTTAGATGTCATAAAACTGCAATGTAACACAACTTATAATATCCCCATAAGAGTCAATGGCACGCATGCTACACCACAACCATGGTGCAAGGGTTGCTCAGTGTCTCTGACAGTGTTCTGTGCGGTAACTAGGAATTAGCAGTCAATGCCATGCAAATGAGTCAAGTAATAGTGAATCGCAAATGCCCCACTGGCGTAAGAATGTACCACACAGCGTAGCATTACAACACCAAGGAGTGACCTGGAGGTAAACATGACATCAAGAGAGAGGGGCGCCACCGTAGCTGTAAGCACATTTGATCATTGCTAATCCATGTTGCATGTTGCTAAGCAAAGCCGCAGGATAGGGGTGTGGAAGTAGCCATAGATTTGCTTAGCTGAGAGCACACAAGGTAACCGAAAGTTCATGGGAACGTGGATGAAAACGCGCACAAAACCCAGTAAACGGTTGTGCACGGCGTGCACCACAGCTGAAACAGGAAGGATACGAGAAGACAATAAAGAAATGCTGCAGCATGGTTATTAGAGTACAAACGAGTAAATAACACCTAGAAACTCACAGTGGGCCATAGACAACAGCTAATAAGGCTGCTAGCAGCTACCTGCAGAACAGGAAAGGGGAGGTGCCATACAGCAAAGAAAACAGAATTGTCACAGCAGAAGAAAGCAAACTTGCAGTAGATCACTACATAACACATTTCCCAACACAATCCTGGGTTGTGGAAGCACAAAACAAGAAAGGAGGCAGCTGGATGCATGCATGACAATGGGAGGTGAATCGGGTTGAAAATAGAAGTAAAGGACAATAGATGAATCATGGCAGACAAGCGTAAGTCAACACCAAAGGCCCCACAATAGCAGTACCTGCTGTAAAACCAATAATTAAGATACCCTCCAGCTGGAATAGCACAAACACACCCAATTACACCAGCATCATCCATTGCACAATAGTATAAGGTGTGAAAGCCCCACACACGCACTTGTGTATTCCCAGATACTCTGCACCATTAGTGTATACAGACTGGGAACTTTTAATATGTATATGTTAGGGGCTGCCATAGCTTTGATTCATCAGCATGTGTTGGAGACTGACAGTGGTGTGGAGGATGATGCTGACAACCATCTCAGGCACTGGAGGAGGAGACAAGTGTTCAGACCCAGGGTAAACTACCAGGGGCTTCATGATCTGGAAATAGTAGAGCATTACAGGGTGAGCAGGGACTTCATACAGCAACTTGTTGAGCTGTGCTGGCCACGCCTCAGAGCCAGAAGTAATAGAGGGGAACCCATCTCAGTGGACACGAAGGTATGTGTAAGCTTGAGAATACTAGCCACAGGTACCTTCCAAAGGCCAACTGGGGATATCATGGGGATCTCACAGGCATTAGCATCCAAGGTACTCCACCATTTCCTGGATGCCATGTTACCACATGCCAATGAGCACATATACTTCCCCCGAATGCAGGAGGAGTTAGCCAGCAATATGCGTCTCTTCCACCGTTTGGCAGACTACCCGGAGGTACTGAGCGCAATAGACTGCATGCACATACACATCAAGTCACCACCCGGTGAGCAAGGTAGGCGCTACATAAACCGCAAGGGATCCCCCTACATCAACTGCCAAGTCGTGTGCAATGCCCAGGGCATTATCATGGATGTGTGTAATGGCAGCCCTGGAAGCTATCATGACTCCCACATTTGGCAGGCCTCACAGCTGTATCAGGAATTTGCCAGGGGGGACATCCCATATAGCCACCTGGTGGGGGATGCGGGCTATGCACTGGAACCGTGGATGATGACTGCCATCAGAAATGCACACATAGCCATGCAAGAACGCCATAATGAAGCATACGTAGAAACCAGAATCATCACAGAGCATGTGTTTGGGATGCTGAAATCATGGTTCCATTGCTTGGACATACCTGGTGGAGCCTTGCAGTACTCTCCAGGAACATGTGCCCACATCTTCATAGTATGTCCCATGCTACACAATATGATCCTGTGGAAACAGCTGCAGCAGGGACAGAATGGTGAAGGCCCTCACAGCCCAGCACCATTGCCAAGGGACCCACAGGCACAGGGGGACTCAGACCATGAACACCCTGTGCTAGCCCCAGTAGACAGACGGAGGCAAACCCAGTATGCCCACGCCTTTGCAAAGAGGGAACGTATAGCACACACACTGACAGTGTACGCACTCATGGACTGACACCCTTCTCCACCTGCACACACAGCAAACATGGATGGCACACACACACAACCACCTGTAAATTGTCATGTATAAGTGGCATACTGTGTGCATCCTACATAGGTAGCCCTCAATTATTGTACACACAACTGACATTGGCACAAGGTAAGCCAATACCTGAAAAGTAAACTAAGCTATCAGCATGTGTCCATACTGTATGTACAGGTTCATAGATACATAGGTAGGTACATGCCCAACCACCAAGCCCACTCATAAACATAGGCAAAATGTTTCTGCTGTTCCCACCCCATCGATCAACTAACTGTCCCTCTGTGGAGCAGAGCCACTTGCGGGATCCCTGGGGTGTAGCTACTGTTCACCACCCACTCTGCAAGGATTCCCTGGCATGTCAGTGAGGGGTTTTGTATAATGTAATCAGGGATGTAGTTCCAAATAATGGGGAGTATCCCTGACAGGAATCTTCAAAGATAAGTACATGTTACATAGTATACCTTAAACACAGCTTGCATATATAGGTAGTTCTCCACAGAATAATAAACATGTGGAACACACAACCACTGAAATGTGCGTTAATCACACTTGCACTACCAGTGCCTGCTCTGAGAGGTAAGATATCACTGCCAGGATTAAAACACGCAACCATGTACACATTCATCACAATAACATACCACTAAGCTACCTGAGATGTACCAATGGCAGTCGTGTATACTGACAGGATAAAACACAAAAGGTAGGAATGTGTTGAAATAGGACAAACCAACATGTACCCAATGAAAGATGTATGTTATATATATATATGATATATTTATATATATATATATGATATATTTATATATATATATATATATATATATATATATATATAGATATAGATATAGATATATATATATATATATATATATATATATATATATATATATATATATATATATATATATGTATATATATATATATATATATATAGAGAGAGAGAGATATATTGATATATGGGAATATACATATATATGTAGATATATGGATAGGTTAACAACATCAACATAACCATGGAGGTACATATAAATGGGATACCTACCACATACCGACTGCTTTACATACCAACGCACATAATCCTGAGGCTTAAGGTCCGAAACAATACAGTACCGAAACACCAGATGTGCGAGGTGTAATCTCAGGATGTTAATGGACAGTTAGTCAGTGCTTCTGGTGTTGTGGCTTGGGTAGGTTACTGTGTGTACGTGTGTTTCTTAGGGCTGTAGTGTGTGTAAGTGTTTATTCTGTGTGTGGTGTGTGTACTTGGGGGACTGTAATGTGTGGTTGTGGGTTAGCTTTGTGCGTCTGTTTGCACGATCTAGGATGTAGAATATTAAAGTAGTGGGTGGTGTGGGGGGGTGTAGCCACCTACATGGGGGGTGTAGGGGGGCTTGGCCATTTGGTCACACGTAGTGTAGGATGGTTTGGTTGGATGTGCTAGGTAGCAGTGTGTCTGTGTGCATGTGTGTGTTCCATGTTCGTGTTACCTTCGCGAGTTACTGTCGATGTCGGTAATGTAGGGTATGGAAGACTGGTCCCGGTACTGTGTGCATTGGAACACTGTGGTTTCAGGATTCCGTAGGTCTACCGTATACAGCAGTTGAAGTGTTCATATATGTGTATAACACAGACCATAGCAATCACACATTCCACCACTACCAACCTTTATGAACAATGGATATGGAGAGTATATGCCTATACACTATTACAAATATGTGCTATGGACATGAGCCAATGTTAGTGTTACCACCTGTCCCGCTTTGTGAGGGACACTCTCTCTTTGGGTGGTTGTGTCCTGACCAACTATATTAAATGTGGCAAATGTCCTGGGATTGTAGGACATAAGTAATAGTTGCATACTATAGTCATTTCTGTATCTAAAATACCTACATGTTACAGGAAACAGGATAAGTAACTAAACTGCTACAAGAATAAGCTTATAATTAGGCAAGAAAGGAAAGTTCTATCCCAAAAGGAGTACTCATTTATAGACCACTGTTGCCATGGTATCGGCTAATGGAGTAGCTGCACAGCTGATGTGCATCCAATTAACTATTTTGGAACAGCAATTGGTGGACAGGTTACCACATGTTCCTCAGCACTGAAATAAATAGGACATGCTGGAGGGACAGATTCATAACCCAGAGGCTCCCTTCACTCTGGAATAAAATCCCAGTCCAGGTTAGGCAGAGTCCCTCACTGACTCTCTTCAAGAGGAATCTTGATGAGTGGATGGGAGATTGTAGGTTTACCCCGGGTATCACTTCTGTGTCACTGTTAGACAGAGGCACAGTATACTAAACTCGAAAAAGGGCATAGCAAAATTAATTTAAAATGGGTGGCGAAAGCCAAACATACTCTGGCTAGGCTTATAAATGCCCTAGGGCAGATAGCTTAGTATGAACCTATGAACCTTGTACTGACCGTGGGTTTGTGTCAGCCTGTAAAATCAAATGTGTGTCCCAAAAAGATCCCACTATGGCCATATGAAAAGGTGGCAACCCTAGCCAAAGAGGGTCAGTCACCAACGCAACTACGATGACTGCAAATACTTGTGACAGAAATACACAGCTATCATGTAGCAACATGTTATTACATTCAGATGTATTACAGAAGGGATTGAAGGACGAACATCACCTGCATGCTATACAGAAACCACATAACAGTGCCTTAATGAATCAGCCTGCAATTACCATTGTATTAGTCCACAAAAGGATAGGTGTTCAAATAGTGAAGGAACCCTCACGCATATAGCGATTATGTATAAAAGCTGTTCCTACACACCTGCATCTGCTAAGCACACCCACCAACATTACCCCCACACCCAAACATATTACAATACAAACTGTAATAACATCACAAATCATTCACACACTGTATGACATCTGCAAAAGCCTTAACATAACTTGTCAGAGACACATTAACATGGCCCTATGTGAAATAGCTGCTGTTATACAATGGAACAGCTGCTGATGTAATAGAGTTTGTTTGCACTAATCACGTTTCAGAGGGTTGTGCATACACCGAGATGTGTTAGCAATTAGTGAGTAACAGCACAGTATGCTATACTTGTATACCAAATCAAGGATATCTGGTGAGCACACTGTACACCACATAACAGTTCATGCATAGCCATACGGTCTTGAGCTGGCCAAATATCCTTGCCAGAGTTAAACATCTGCAGAAGTATCAGGTACAAACAAACCCTGCATAACTAGCACTGTCCCGAAATATAACAGCTGTACTCACATGTAGAACGAAATTATCTAGCCATTACACACAGTCCACGGGAGTCATGAAGCTAATATATATATCTGTGTGTCTCCATATAGCTGTTGAAATATATTGCAATAACACATCTAGGCTGGCTCCCTCGACAGTAAGGCAAACGGACAACGCCCAAAAGGAGTACTCATTTATACACCATTGTTGCCATGGTATTGGCTAATGGAGTAGCTGCACAGCTGATGTGCATCCAATTAACTACTTTGGAACAGCAAGTTGGTGGACAGGATACCACATGTTACCGATATGTAACTAGAAAAGGATGTATTATCACACATTCAAACCATCCGTATATACCAGTGGAATGTTACAAAGAACATTGAAACACAAATCGAAAAGGATTAAATCAACAGTTAACGACACCTTGGGTTACTAATAAGGTATGTAGAACAGTCAGTATGTCTGTGTATGTAGTACTATTATGTAGTATTTAAAGTGCATGCAATCCATATAGTGGAAACAGTTATTTTGTAGTGATGTATTGTTGAGCATAGTAACACTTGTAGTATTTGTGTGTATTGCTGTAGGTCACAAGGCAAACACCGCATACACCACAAGGGATGCTATATAAGGGCTTTGAACAGAAGTACTCCTCACCAGCCGATGTCAGTGGCAGGGCTGGTCCAACAAGTATGTGCTATAACAGGGGATAGTATATGCTGATATATTGTAACTGTAGCCATATGTATGAGTGTATTACAGAGAATAACACGTGGAAGGTTGAGCCACTGTGCAAGTATGATTTGCATTGTGGGATATTGTGCCAATAACTATGTAATGTACAGTATTGTAGACATATATGTATTACAAGCTACATAGCATTACTGTAATGTTAGCCAAACATTAGTTATATCAATTGGCATTTACAATACACAATAACAGGATACATGTCTTTTAGTGAGCCGACAGTTTATCAGCATGATAGCAAAGTAAAATGGAAGAGCTATTTAACTATCCATGCACATAAGACATGTAATATGTGCAAAGGTAGGTACTAGGCTGTCTTACCAAGGGTATCTGTAAGCCTAGCTAGTGTGTGTTAGCTTTCGCCACCCCCATAGGTTGGTTTCCTGTGCCTCTGAACGGCAGAGCCAATAGTTCCCTGTGCCTCTGTGCAGCAGAGCCACTGCAGTGATCCCCGGTGTACATGTCTGTCTCCTATCCACACATCAAGGTTTCCCTTGAAGAGTGCTCATGAGGGGCCCTGCCTGATGTGCACTGGAATCATGTTCCAAAGCATAGGGAGTGTCCGGGTCAGGAATCTATCCATCCAGCACATCCTACTCATCATTGTGGTTAGGTGTATATCCCTAGAGCATTTGGCTCTCAGGGGCTTCTGTTTTGGTGGAGCATATCCAGCAATACAGGGTTGGACATGGGCCTTGTATGTCAAGCAGAGATCACCTGTGAGTATGCGGTATGCAACTGAGTACAGCTGGAGTTTCTTAGGATGGGCTGCATAGGTCATCTGTTTGAGGTCAGTAATCCTCTTGGTGTGGTACTGGTGTGGTCTCCCTAGCTGTTGCAGTTGCCTTGTAAGGTGTATCCCAAATGGGGTGTTGTATCCTTTAATGGGTCTAATATGATATGTGTAGAGTCACAATGGCCCCTCTGATCTGGATGCGAACCCATTAGAGATGAGATTAGGGGGGCCATGTAGAAGGATATTCTAACCACCTTGTCATTATGGGTATCAAAGGAGAGATTGCTATCTACTGGGGTTCATGGATCCCGTATTACCTTTTCTCTATGTAGGGGACTAGCACCTATGTGGTAGTCCGCGGGTAATTAGTTATACCCAAAGGAGATGACTATGCACTTTTAGCCATTCAGCTTGATGCCATGATATTGACACCAGGTATCCGTCTCAGTGCTACCCTTCCAGATGCTGTCTGTAACAGCTGGGGAAACAATTATGTCCCCTAGTTTGCAGTCATCTGCAAACCTTTTCAGCCAAAGCCCTCCTGTGCTTGTCTGTATGTCAGAGACGTATATACCGAACATGAGGGGTCCTAGGACTGAGACCTGGGGGACGCCGGTTGTAGCTGGTATACAGTCGGACCTAGGGTATGCAACTCCCACTGTGTGGGTTCTGTCCATGAGCCACTTTGCAAACCATTACATGACGTAGGGGTTAATGTTCAGGCGGATGGGTATGCTGATAATACCAGAAGGAGGAATGGTGTTGAAAGCCAAAGAGAGATCTAGGTAGGCTGTGTGGACCTCCTTACCTTCATCTAATGCCTTGGTAACTGTCTCTAAGAAGTCCAGCAGGTGTAAGAGGCATGATCCGGCCTTAACAATGCCAAACAGGGATGGGTCAAAGATTGGGAGGTACCCAATGTCTCTGTGACAGTGATCCATGATAATAGCCTTGCAGACCAGGCTAGTATGGTCTATAGGGAAATAGGTCCCATGGTCCGTTGTGCCGCCACCTTTCTAGAGTGGGATAACTGTTGCTGTGCACCATTCTGGGGGCACTATGCCCGATGTGAGGCTATCATTGAATATGGTGCGTAGGTGGGGAGACATAAAATGCAGCCTGGGATGTTGTCCGGTCCTATGGATGCTGTGATATTGTCTTTAGATTGTGCAGCTTTGATACGGATCTGCCAGGCTGTTGCCAATATCAACTGTTTCTGTAATGTTCATGCCTTTGTGCTGTAACTCAGAGCAGATCTGGTTGCTGACATCGAGATATGTGACATAACTATAGAATACTTTGTTGTTGTTGGTATTAGTTGTGTTATAGTTTTCATAGTTACCTTTGGAGGATCTTATAAGGGATCTTGCCTTCTTACTGAGGCTGGCCAGGGATTTCCTCCATGCATGGTATTGTACAATCGTTTGCAACAGTGTCTTCCTCCTGTAGTACAATATGTTTATGGCAGGGGACCACCAGATTGTTTTAGTTTATTAGGAGTATAGCATCCTGGTTCTGTTTGGGATAGCACAAGCCATGAACTCCTGTAAGTGCTTATACAGTGCATTTGTGTAGGATTCAGCAGTTGTAACAGTACTGTCCATTTGCATGGGTATCATGATGTCCACCATGTCTGTCTTAAGAAGTATGTAGTTGGCCTTGTAGACATATTATACTGCGGTTCCCTTAATGGGGGTAGGTGCAGTATGTGGATATCAATGGTGTTCAACACATGGTCTGATCTGACAACGAGGAGTTGGCTTCACGTGTGGAGCACCAGTCACTCATGTTGGTAATGACTAGGTCTAGGATATTGTTGCCCTTGGTGGGTGTGTGGATATGTTGAGTCAGGGCATTGGTGTTTATGAATTCCAGAAACTGTTGTGCTAATGTGTTGGTACACGAGAAGTTTTCCCAGTTAATTGTGGGGTAGATTCAGTGAGACATACGTGATGAGTGTGGTGTTGTGCGACTGTGTACCTTCTCCACATGGCAGTCAGGGTCAGGCTTGGTTGGAGAGACCTTTACCTCCATTTTGGCTAGATGAGTGCATCTCTCACAGGTTGTAGTGTTGGGTGGTAGGCGGACAGGCTTGTCTGTGTATATGAGGCAATGTGTACATTGCCTCAAGATGTCCAGATTCATCAGATAGACAGGTGAGAACACTGGCAGTTGACTCTTGGACATGCCTGAATATAGAACTACATTCACGTAGATAAGTGAGGAAAGTGAGTACAAGAGCTACATTACTCTACGCAAGTGAGAAAAGTATGTATAAAACCTGTTCACTCTTACCTATAGGTAATGAGGAAGATTGAGTGCTATAGTAATTATTAGCTTGCGTAGTGTTTACAAGTCCTGAACAAGTGCTTAGCATGAATAAGCAATCCAGATAGGGTCTTGGATATTATAAACACATGGCCCCCTCCCCCAACAGGTACACAAGCATATATCCATGTATACCGCAGGGCCCCTGTACCCACAACTATGCAGTTACAAGCTGCCCTCAGTCTGCATGGGACCTGCCCACATCACAGGTTGTATCATACACATATGGCAAAACAAGATGCTCTCCACTTCACGTACACATCATGTAAAACATAGCTCCATGTCAGGTTGTGTACACACTGAATGGTGCACACCAACAGGTATCACAACCCACAAAGGAGGAGACACCACTGATAATGGGAAGTACTTTACTACTACCCTGCTGAGTCTGGTCTGGGAGGCCATGAACCTTGATCACTTAAGTGATGTCAGCAGTACAGATGTAGATGACAGTATGGTTGATGTCACACTGCATATCATAACGTTGCCAGGTCATAGGACATCATCACCCATACTGTGTACCACCTACACTCAGTATACTAGATGTACATTCCTATGTCACAGGAGTGTTTTGCAACAGGACTGCTGGCAGAACCAACACTACAGAAGGTGTCTGAATAATACGTGATCATCACACCAGTGGCAGCTACAGTATGTCATGGTTAATGAATTTTATTCCCCTTCATTGTAGTCTATACCTCACAGACAAACAGAAGGCATCTGCCTATTAAAGTATGTGAATGACTATGACCTAGGAACAATAGCTGACTCGCATTGTCACCCCTATGTTAATAACCCTGTACCCATGAATATCACCTAGACAGTGGTCAACATAACGGACACTTGTGTGTGAATGATGCAGCTGGGCAGTTGTCTTTCCTGTGATAGTTATGTCACCACACCTGTCAGGTAGTCATATGTGGCAACCCTAATAATGATAGTGTGCCATTCATGAATATAGAGATTATTGTCCAGCCATACAGAACACTCAAGTGACCCATATCAGATCACATATTTCTTTTAAAGGGTATTGGCCATGTGCAGATGGCCTACACCAGCCTTTCCATTCCCCATCTCCACTATGTAGCATGATGCATACCCTGAATAAATCCATGTCCAACCAAGTGATGTTGGACATGCTACACGTACTCAACCTGATCTCAAACACATACTTCATGGACATCCACCTACCACATGCTGGACATATCCTTGTCCCATACACTTGACATAGTCCTGCCATACTATGCATTTCTGTCCGTCAAAGCTGCACATCGCTCCCATCACAGACATGGTGTGATGACCGCATGGTAACACATGGTATATGTATCATTAACCCTGTGGATCAGTAATGTGGCACTGCTCCTCCTGGCCCCACAGACCCACCTGTCAGCTACTGCCAGGTAACTTTTCATCCTAGATTCATACATGGCCCATGGCATATAGCCCACTAGTTGACTTTGACTGTACATGCTATAGTTGATATCCATCCCTGCAAATACCATCTGGCTAGCCAGTGTCCCATGTGTATCACATGTGCAACACAGGTGATAGATGGCAGGATGTTGAATCACTGTACAGTGCAGTGTAGATGTATATGGCAGAACAGATACATGTAAACCCTTATGTGAGCATGTCTGCAGGGTCACAGGTCATGTCTGTTAAGACAGTGTAAGTCCTTATATGTGACATATACACTGCATCAAGGTCTATTGCATTAATGTGGACATATCCAGCCATGTGCTGATAGGTAGGAACACCAGTACAGGCAAACAGACCCGCCCACATCAAGACAGCAACCACATGGAGTATGAGCAATGTAATCAGGTGACACACACACATATAATGGTGATAATATCCACTCAACATTGAGTGTCACGTGTGTGACACAAACACGTCAGTGTCATGTAGGTTTGCAAATACAACTATTTAAACTGAATTAATGCGATACACATGTATATTCAGCTGTAGCTCTGTATGCCTCTGTGAGTTACTGTGACCTGTCTCCATCATTATGTCTTCCATGTATGTCGCGTGCAAGGCTTCCCCCTTTTACAAAATTGGAGGATGAGGCCCTCATCCCATACCTACTCAACAATCATGATATCCTGCTCAGCCATGTGCCACAGGATGTACAGCAGCGGGATGCCCTGTGGATGGAACTTCACAGGAGGGTTAATGATGTGGGTGGCCACAACCACACATACCAGCAGGTGCACAGACACTGTACAGACCTCATTAGATGGGAGAAACAGCATGTGAATGCATTTGCCAGGGAACAAGGTGCAACAGGTGGTGGACCAACAACCCAGCCCCCACTCACACGTACTGAGGAGCTACTGGCCAACCTGGGGACACCTGCAGAACCACATCCACAAGCCTTAGCTGATATTGTGGAGGTGGGTGTCTCTCAACCACTGAGCCTGGAATTGCCTGGTAAGTCAGTACTGCACCTATAACAACTATATTCCATATAGTTGCATGTGTCACTGTACAATATGTAATGTAACATCATATGCAAGGCATGTATACACACATGCCGCATACTATAGTATGCTACTCTGTGTATGCACAAATGTGCATACACCATAGTATAGTCTAATGTACTGGTGTATGTGTTATGCACATTGCTCCCTGTAGCATTTATACAGGGATGGATTATGCTCATACGACTGTGTTACTCCTATTTAGGTACTTCTGGTGTTCTGCTGTGACAGCAGCCCATTGCAGGTGAGAGTGTTATTATTGATCAGGAACCGTAATGCACATATCTATCTGCCATGTGGCCATTTGCAACATGTACACATAATGTATGGTCCTGTCACAATATACAGGTCGGACCTGCAATGCATCACAATGACTACCCATGTGCAACACTTGGAAACTATGTGAATCATCTCACCAACATGAATCCTCACAAACATTATTGCCAGATGTGTTGACAGCTCTGCATACAATGGTGGAGGTGCTGTTCAATTTAGGGATGTACAACAGATCTGATCTACACATGTGGTGAATACAAACAGTACTACACAGTGAGCTGGAGTATGGCCAGCACACAGGTTTCACCGGTGTGGATCATAGCCCTGCTATGAATGTCACACAACGTGATGTGCTATCTTGACATGTCCATGACATCTATTGGCCTGGCTGCAACACTGCCTACCTAACCTGAAAACATATCCCACATACCACCCTTTATTTGCATAACCCTGTTGTCAGCGGAGCATTTATGTCATATGGGACAACACAGACATGTGAAATAGATGCCCATCACAATAATTTGAACAACACATGTACACACATGGCCATGGAGGATGGCCAGAGACATGGAACAACACACACAGTAGACGTGTTGTGCTTGTGTGTACACCCTGTCATACAATGGCTACACATGGTTCAACCATGGCCTTTGTATAATGGTCATAATGTAGATATGGAACACTAGACATCCTGCAGGCCTGTGCGCATCTTGTGTAGGCGTAACATCAATCCACCACATAAGATGTATTGAACATCTTGAGGGTGTTGCAACATGACAGCGGTCACCTGTACAGTATCCACATCAGGCTACAGATACAGTATATTCCCGTTGCTGGTGTTGGACTTAAATGACATACTAGCTCCTCGTGTGTGTGTGTGTGTGTTTGTGTGTGTGTGTGTGGTACACAGATGTTATGTGGGACATGGTGTACCATCGTGTTTGCCATGTCTGGCCATAGTCGCCAGGCTGCAGCAATATGTTTGCAGATATGAAGGGGTGTCATCTATATACCCATCAGTGACCTGTGTCACAACTTCCACATCATGGTTTAGTGTGTATACACATCAGTGACTTGAGTCACATTCCACAGTATATATGTATTGTATCTGAACACAGTCATGGCTATGAACCCTGTCTGTAACTCACACTGTATAGCACTAGAGACACCTCATGATTCCCTGCAATGGCCATGCACATCAGTTAACTTTGCAGTAAATCTGTAGGGTGGACAGACAACACTGAATTGGTACACCATTGCCCCACTGTATATTTGACAGGACACCATTGTGTTAAACATGTATGCATGTCATTGCACACGTCAGCAGATCACATGTCATGCTACATGTGATTATCAAGGTCATATGCCACACATCAGGCAGGTGTACTGTTAACCTGTGCTGGTCCACATGGTGTAACACAGGGATGTATGCTAACCACTGCTATGATTGTGTAATTTGCATGCCGTCTGCTACGACACATGCATGCTGTTGAGTGCAACCTAGGGATGTATGATAACTACCACTATTATTGTCTGCGCTGCATGCCGTCTGCTGTATCACATGCATGTTGCATGCCTTCTGTATATCACATGCGTGTGTGTGTGTGTCTATTATATAGATTGTAATATACAGTTCTTGTCTGCCCTCATAGGTGATGTAGGTGCATTGCCCTCCTGTGGTACATCAGATGTTAGTGTCCCCACAGACTCTAGCAGTGATGATGAACGTATGATTGGGACAAAGGCAGAGTTATCAGGGGCTGAAATTTTGCCATTGGTTGCCATTCCATCTATATCCACCTCATCCCCGGACACAGATCCCATACCTGCACATACCCCATCACCAGTGGTCATAGAGGAAGGACAGTTGGTGCGTGGTAGCTTGGAACAGGAAAGTGTGGGGGCTATGGAAGGCGTGCCTGCACAACATGGTGTCAGCCAAACTACTGGTGGTGCCCCACACAAGCACGAGGCCACTGCGGCTCATAAGAGGACCTCTGACCAACATGCTCATGCACGACAGAACACAGCAGCTGTTGTCACCAGACACTTGTTTCAGGCTGTAATGGAGGCACAGACACATGCTGAATGGTGCAACAGAGAAGATCAGAGGCTACAGAGGGCTGCTGTCCATTTTTTAAACAACAGCATCCAGGCAATGGTAAATGCTCAACAGCAGATTGCTGATGATTTGGATAGATGGTTTGGTGACATGGTTGGAGTCCTTGACCATGGCATGACAATCCTCGAGCGTGAGCTGTCTGTGTTGGAACATCTGGTAGGAGTGAGGCATCAGGCACATGGACATAGGCCTGCTACATCACCTGTGTCAGGTCTACGTGTATGAGCTACCTCACATGCCCACTCCCATAGTGGCAGTAGCAGCAGCAGTGCATCTGATGCTGTGCTGTCCATACCACAACACAACAAGCCACGTACACGTGGCCCGGGATGGTCCCAACAGGACATGCACCTCTGTCTGGCAGTACTTGTGCAACCCCTGGCAGGCACAGGTCACATGTCCATGGCCGGACACCGTGAACTGTAAAACTTCACCTGTACAGTCTGCAGATGTCAATAATACCCCTGTGTGGGCCAGACACATGCAAGAACTGTGTGCAGACATACACACACACACTGGACACATATGTAGGGCACCACAACACACACATACATAAGATCCACACACACCCAATTAGATCAAAGGCCCAAACCCACACACATGATGTCATCCAATGGTGCAGCCTAGGCCTCTGGCAAACATTAACACCCTGTGCATATGATGATGCCTGTGCCGCATCCCTGACATCCACACCATCAGTGCAGGGACATGCTCATATGGTCTCATGCACAGGGTGAACAGACTAGGATGATATGTGTAGTTTACAAATGTTGAGGACTGTTGACAGGCAGCAGATATACCATGTAGTACAAGTGTACAATACTGTTAACAGTATGTGTCTTGTGCAACAACAGTGCAGCCTAGACCTCCAGCAAACATTAACACCCTGTGCATATGATGATGCCTGTGCCGCATCCCTGACATCCACACCATCAGTGCAGGGATATGCTCATATGGTCTGATGCACAGGGTGAACAGACTAGGATGATGTGTATAGTTTACAAATGTTGAGGACTGTTAACAGGCCGCAGATATACCATGTAGATCAGGTGTACAATACGGTTAACAGTATGTGTCTTGTGTAACAACAGTGCAGCTTAGGCCTCCAGCAAACATTAACACCCTGTGCATATGATGATGCCTGTGCCACATCCCTGACATCCACACCATCAGTGCAGAGACATGCTTATATGGTCTGATGCACAGAGTGAACAGACTAGGATGATATGTGTAGTTTACAAATGTTGAGGACTGTTGACAGGCTTCAGAGATACCATGTAGTACAGGTGTACACTACTGTTAACAGTATGTGTCTTGTGTAACAACAGTGCAGCCTAGGCTTCCAGCAAACATTAACACACTGTGCATATGATGATGCCTGTGCCACATCCCTGACATCCACACCATCAGTGCAGGGACATGCTCATATGGTCTGATGCACAGTGTGAACAGACTAAGATGATATGTGTAGTTTACAAATGAGAAGGACTGTTGACAGGCAGCAGATATGCCATGTATTACAGGTGTACAATACTGTTAACAGTATGTGGCTTGTGTAACAACAGTAAATGCATGTTGGTCATGATGTTCTACTGTCCTTCTTCAGGTCTAATTGCACATGCCGGTGGATGTCAGTGTTTGCAGTTAAGTGTCCCATATGTCAATGAGGACTACTCACAGGTATGTATGAATATATCAGCATGCACTGTGTAGCTGCCACATACCAGTGAAAATGTCCCATGTTACAAACACGTCTACCGTTCCAAGAGCATGATAGCTGTGTATTAAGCTACTGTGGCCACAGACGTGGCATCCATAAAGGGTGACATCACAGGTACAGTTACATGGAGTGGTAAAGTAAGTGAGTGGTCTAGCTGATTACAAGGGTAGAGGCCAATGGGAAGTGTGATGCCTCAATGGGAATCAGTAATACACGTTCCCATGACAGGATGCCAACACACAACTGCACCCACACACTCAGGTATTGACACTCATGTATTCAGTGACACTGTAACACACACACACACACACACACACACACACAAACACAGGCACACACACACACACACACACACACACACACACACACACACACACACACACACACACTCATGGCTTCACCGACACAGTGTCACACATTTGCACACAGTTGCTACTGGTGGGATGAGGACCCCTGCTTATGTGCAAATCATCATTACAGTACTGTGCACCTACATGATGCTCCACAGAGAATAAACATATACAGGTAGTCAGTATGGCCTTAAGGGACATCAACACAGATAGTATGCATTTGCCTGGATGGTGGGGAGTTATCAGTTCAGTATGTATGGTAAGCACATCCTCATCCATCAGCCACCACATGCACACACCTGGCATTAATTAATTAATATACACCTATGTCATGCACATACAGATACCTCACATGTGTGAGCACCTCCCCCTACAATGTTTCTTCTACATTGCAGTGTGTGCAGATGTGTACACTAGTGTACAGAGTGAGTGAGTGACAAGATGTATTCTCCCCCACACATGTGGACATATATGGACACTCATGCCACCACACATGCCATGCTGATACTGTGAATCACAGTCCTGTCTAGTATGTCAGGCATCATTTGATTTATTTCAAGCATATATATCTAGCTGCCTGTACCCAACAGTGTATATTATGCCACCACATACCATATAGTGTCATATCTGTTGTTATCAAAGCAGTTAATACCCGCTGTCACACTGACTGCTGACCTTGTGTGTTATGTCCTTCAATTATCAAAACCATTGCTACCAGCCACACAGTATTACAGGCATAGGTCCATACACACCATTGACACACACACACTGTCCACAGCAAACATCCATCTGCAAAGATGCCCCACCATATCCATTTCAACACATCCATACATGTGGTACATCTTTCTTTTACCATTCATTCAACATATATATGGTTCTGTTGAGACTGCATTGCAGCTGCATGATGTACTAGGATACATGCCACCTGCATACATCAGCAACTGCACACGCATGTTATCTGAACACACATCACTACATGTACAGGAGTGTAGGTACTACAGTCCTGATATTTGGTCATGTTTGTAGGCATTGCAATTGGTAGATATGTGTAATGACATACATGACACAAGGACTGTTGTATGATATGATAGGTGATGAATACAGAGGGGATGTTACCTCTGTCAACATTGATATCACATCTTATGTACTGTTAGCATTCAGCAGCCATGGACCTACATTCCATGTGCATGTGTGTAATGGCTGTAGCCACTTGTTTACACAAAGGACTACAACAGCTATGCTATTTACAGGTATGTTGTGTGTGTGGCATGTACATACCCAGGGCAGGTGCATGTATGTCATATCCATACATGAGGGTGTGTACTGGTGTACAGCAACAGACATCTGCTAATGGTGGAAAGTACTGAGTGCCCTTGGTATGTGTACAGCTGACCTGGTCACAGACAGTGGTATCATTGCATTGCATAACACATTATGCAATGTGTCAATACATGTGTACTGTCTACAGTTGATGTAGAGCTTAGTACAGTACACAGGTCAAGGGTCACATGGTGGTGTACTCGTCTATCATAGAACATGTATCCCGTGTTGGTGGTCCGTGGGCATGGTGGTTTCTGCAGTTTACATCCTATAATGCCGCATGTGTCACTGTGCCCTGCACATGGCTCACCTGTGATGCCTTTCATGGTCAGTACATGTGAATGGTCTTTATGTATGTGGGTACACCACCTGGAGCGGTCTGTACCTGTATTATGGCCCACATGTCTGGTAGTGTTAGGTTTGAAGGTATATGGTGATAGTGCTATTCTGCTCTACAGAGACATCAGCCAGGTGTTCCTCAATGCACAGATGTCAGTAATCCCCATTTTTGTATTTACAGTGGCCAGCTGTGAATATGGACACTACACATCTAGCACTGGTTAGCATAAGAAAACAATGCAGTTGTCCTGTAGGTGTATGGGAGTTAACCTGTGTTTAGGACATTTGCCTTGGAATGGCACTGTGCGGGTGGATGCGACTTGGGTAATATCCACACTCCCTTGTATCATGGATGCATGTGATATGTGACAAAGGCCTGCCTACTGTCAGCCATGTTATCCAGAAATGACAGCTGATGTTGTGTAAAAGACCGATGTCAATATATGTAGAGCAGCGTTCTTTCTAACAATGACAACTACTAACACCAGAGCCCATTACAATGTGTTCTTTACATCTACCTGTAATAGCATGACCACTGTGGCCCTCCGTGTTTAGCATCAGAGTGCTTCCCAGTCAGCCCTGTGCTACTAGGAGTATGAGCATGCCCAGTATATCCTTGTGTAGATGGACACACAGAGTGCATTCCAACCAGCCATGTGCTACTAAGTGAGTGAGCATGCCCCTGTGCTACTAAGTGTATGAGCATGCCCAGTATAGCCTTGTGTAGAAGGACACATAGTGCATTCTGAACAGCCCTGTGCTACTAAGTGTGTGAGCATGCCCAGTGACACCTTGTGTTGGTTATGTGCCTCTGTGTATGGGTATGGCCATTGTAACCCTGTATAGTGGTAGTAGTCATCCATTCCACAGATGGGCATACTCCAGGTCAGGATGGATTTCTACTTTAAACACACAGGCTCACAGGTATGTACATCTTCACTGCCAGCATCCCTGTTGATGTCTGCATTCCCAGATGGTCATAATGACAGCCTTGACATGTGTAGTCTGTGTGGCACAATTTGTAAGTATGTAGTATTTTAATAGTAATATGTAAATAGGCAGGTGTTCCTTACCCGACACTAGCTGTATGTGTATGTCTGTCCCCATTTGCTGGTGGACTCTACATTGCTTTTAGACTGCCCACACTCCATACATTTCTTATACCCACTGTTAGCAAGGCCAGTGATGTCACCCACCTACAAATACACCTCTGGGAGGGCTGTGTCCCAGTAATCTCGGTAGCACGTTCTGTAACTGTGTAATGCTGTAGTGTAATAAAGTAGTTAGGTTGGTGTTCTAGTTCCACACTTGCCCTGTGTGTGTGTGTGTGTGTGTGTGTGTGTGTGTGTGTGTGTGTGTGTGTGTGTGTGTGTGTGTCCATTTGCCTGGGAGTGCTGTGTCCCACTAATCTCGGTAGCGTGTTCTGTAACTGCGTATTGCTGTAGTGTAATAAAGTAGTTAGGTCAGTGTTGTAGTCCCACACTTGCCGTGTGTGTGTGTGTCCCCGTTTGCCTGAGGACTGAGTAATGCTTTTATACTGCTCACACTTCATACATTTCTTATACCCACCGTTAGCAAGGCCGATGATGTCACCCATCTACAAATACACCTCTGGGAGTGCTGTGTCCCAGTACTCTCGGTAGCGCTTTCTGTAACTGCGTAATGCTGTACTGTAATAAAGTAGTTAGGTTGGTGTTTTAGTCCCACACTTGCCATGTGTGTGTGTGTGTGTGTGTGTGTGTGTGTGTGTGTGTGTGTGTGTGTGTGTGTGTGTGTGTGTGTGTGTCCATTTGCCTGAGGACTGAGTAATGTTTTTATACTGCTCACACTCCATACATTTCTTATACCCACCGTTATCAAGGCCAATGATGTCACCCATCTACAAATACACCTCTGGGAGTGCTGTGTCCCAGTAATCTCGGTAGCGCATTCTGTAACTGCGTAATGATGTAGTGTAATAACGTAGTTAGGTCGGTGTTCTAATCCCAGACATGCCAAATGTGTGTGTGTGTGTGTGTGTGTTTGTGTCTGCCTGCATGAGACAAGTACAATGCTTTGTAGTATTCACTGTAGCGTGTGCCCTAAATGCATGTTGCTGCAGTGTGATATGGTAGAGGATTGTATACAGGACATGGCAAGTGTATGTTTGTCTGTCAAAGCCTGTGTAGAGGTGGCTGTGATTGTCTTACCACTGGACATGTTTGGGAGTGGGTTTTTTAGTTTTCCTATATAGTATCCATCTTATGACACATTGGCCACCTCACGAGGAGTACAGCGTCAGTCAGCCACAGCACTGTGTTGGCAAGCCATACCCATACATCTGGAAAAAGGGCTGGTGAAATAAGTATGCAGCACTACTAGTACTTGGTATATGCCACGCACCCATGTGCCATGCACATACAACCTTGCCTAGGATATCTCACTATGTTGCTAGTAACATGCACATTGAGGACAGATAGTGGGCATGGTGTGACCGCAGTGGCCTGAAGAGGACATGGCACCCTATACAGCGGTACAATAAGCACATATATGCGGACATTGTGCCTTCACTATGTTCCACACTGAATGGATGCAACATATGTGGTGCCATCATATGTGATCCACTAAGGCCAGACAATGCTGTACACATGTGCCCTGTATGAACCCATGCCACTGACACCACAAAATTCATGTCCATTCTATCCATGCAGGTGCAGGGATGACCTGCTCACTATAAGCAGGTTTCGCAACATCAGGCCAGTATTGGCATATCTGGGTATAACAGGCTATGTACACTACATGTGTCTGCCAAACCAGGTGCACCTGTACATGCCACTATACAGTATTGTGGGACATGCACATCCCAGGCAATGTCCATGTGAAGGACTATCAAACACCGACATGGCATGCACTGCAAAGCTATGGCCCTACACATTGGTAACCAGGATGTCAAACCAGATAATGCAGTACCCATCTGTGTGGGACACTGCAGACACTACACCCCTGCACTGCACACCACTGTGGGGTGACGCAATGGCAAGGATTACACTTCACCCAGCCTTATACAGCCATCTTGCACAGCCAAACACTACACACCCATGGAGCAATGCATACCTGCATGACATTACTGGCACCCTGTGTCTGCATGTGGGTTGTGATGCTCCCAACCACAGTCACTTCCAGTATAAACCTCGTTGGCATACCAACAGTTGTCGAGCACTTTCACATGGCCTAGCCCATAGAACCTCCAGATAACCCCTGTGGTGCATGTGGTCCTGTGTATTACTGCGGTGTGGCAAACTAAGTAGTTACATTGTGTATTTGCCACCCTGGCAAAGGTGTCAATGCATGTCCATTAGAGTGTGGTTGTGGTGACAATGGTATCCGTTCACATGGACTGACGTGTGCCACACCTAATGTATGTCTACTATACCTGTTGCAGATGGCACTTACTCACCTACACACGTGTTCTTACAGCACTGCAACATGCCGCCTCTGTGGCACATGTAGTAACGTCATGCACATGTAATAGTAATGAATAGTCAGGGGTATGCCCCTGTACTATTCAACGTGTGGCAGATTATGGTTAAGTCTCCAAGCCCTTCCCTGGTGTACATTGCCTGTCCCGCACACACACTTGTTGGTGGATGTGAAGGTGCACACCTGCGCAGCAGCAGCATGTGTATTGTAACAGATGGAAATGATCAGGTGATGGCCTCTGCACCTATAGCAGTCCTCCTCTAGCTGATTGCATGTGGTACAGCTGTTATGGTGTTCCCATAGACATCCGCATGATAAACACAGTACACTATCTTGAGAAACATGTTTTTATCCGGCCATGGCAGTCGCTGTGAGTGGTACCTCGATGTGGTGTTCTGACATGGCATCGCAGATGATATCTGGATGTATCTCAATCAATTTCAACAGTGGGAAATAGCCTAATGACAGGAGGGTGATGTGCCACACAACTACAGCATGTAAGTGTAGCTATGCTGCATTCAGACTACTGCCTGTTTAACATGTGTGTGATAATAGCTATTCTGCATGTTAAAATACAGACATGACAGTACTCTGTTCATGAGGGAACCCCATTTGTAGGGCCATCTGTGAACAGGTCAGTGTGTGCAACCATTTGTTTCCTGTGTTACACACTGAACACACCTCTGTGCACAGCAGAAGCATGTTGTGGGGATTGCAGACAGTACATGATGATAGGGATGTGTTACTACCATTGCATCCCTGACTGGACATGTGTCACATGAGACAGAGGTATGACTGACACTGTGTGGGATTCCCAGTGACAAGCCAATGATGGGCAACTGTTCATAGCTGCGGCCTCATGCCTACTACACATTGTACAGTTGCCATGCAGCATATATGCATGTGTTGTGCTCCCTCTGCAAATGTATACCATCTGTTGTGTTGGGTTGCTGGTGATATCTATGCATACTGTCGTAGGTAATCCTCTATGCTGTTGTCTATCACTAAGCCATATGTGGGTTTAAAATTCAACACCATAGGCTGAATGGGTTGGTAGGTCCCGGGCAGATCCTCCTGTCCCCACTTCAGATGACCATGGCACCGGGCACTAGCACATCTGGGGCCCAGCCATTAACATCAACCTCTGTTGGCTCTGCACCACCTTCTGGTGGTACCACTACTGGGGATGGAGCATGTCCCCCTTGGCAGCGGGACCAGACAGGTACATATCTGCTGTCGTGCGGTCCCGGACATGTTGCGTAGGTGGCTCCCTAAGGGGTTACGAAGCCAGATATGCCAGTTCAAGGGTGGAGTGTCACATTTACAGGGTGATGCTGCCCCTCCTGGACAGCCCCCAGCATTGCCTCCTTTGCAGCTGTGTAGGTGCAGTGGCAGTTGCCCATGGCTGGAGACCTCTGTCCCACTGTTCCCATGGGCTTTTGAATGCCGAAGACCCATCCCCATCCAGGGTGTATCCCCCCCACGTGTCATATACAAACCCTGTATGCTGTCATTTCTGTGCTCGTACCTACCCTCTATGGCCATACCTACACTCCTTCCCCAACATCTGACCCTCACCTACGGACACATAAGGCCATTCAGCTCCTAGGATACCATCTGCCCTATACATTTCTGTCCATTACACAAACATGCCCACTGAACACATGAAACCCTTGTAATATGCATCATAACATACTAATGTTATCCTCACCACTGTCCCTCAGGTGCAAGGTCCTGGTATTCACATCGCTCCTACATAGTCCAGGTACAAGTGAGGAGGACGACCCCATTGTACACAAAACACTACCGGTCCCTCTATGGTTACCCCATTTACCTTTATCATGATGATGATGTTGCACACAGCACATTGCAGGAGTACTGTTCACACTTAATGATTGGACAGGTACTGTTGTGTTAAAGTACATTACTTGCACAGAGTGATGTATCTGGCCAATGTACAACTATTGCCCGTCTGAGGGAATCTTGTGATCACATAGAGCAACACCACTACATAATACAGGCGTCGCTGGTGTTTCCCGTTTCATTCATTTGTAATGCTTTGTTGCCACATGGTATGTCCCTAATACATCTCTATATATGTGTGTACCTATATGCTGGAAATAAACACTCACATGTACATCTACATGATGGGATACATTCCTATACTGTTGAATGACTGCGCTGTATGATATCCTCTGGTTACAGCCTCTTACACTTGATTAGCCTCTACATTGCTTAACCAATGCAATAATCGCATAATGGTAGCCAAACACGCTTGCACCCGCTCGATCCCGCACTTGCTAATGCACCAGCATTGGTGCTTGTATCTGTCACTCACAAACCTGGGTGTGAGGGAGGACCACAATATTACCTTGTGATGCCTATTACATTGTACCACATGACTCCAGTATCAGGATTGGCCACCCATTAGGTGACGGCATCGCGTTCGACTGTACAAAATCAGCGGCCTGTCCAGTGACACAATCATATTTGTGTGTACCTCATACAATGTGCTCCCACATTGTGATGTCTATTACATCGGAATACATGAATACAGTATCGGAAACAGCTGCCTATTAGGCGACGGCATGGCTTTCAACTGTATGGAATCAGCGGCCTGTCCAGAGAATCATTCATATGCATGTGTTCCTCTTAGGCATACCTTGTGAAACCTATCACATTGGACTACATGACTACAGTCATAGCTGGCCTTAGGCATAGGCCACCTAAGCAGTCTCCTAGGGCAGCACTTTTGTGGGTGCACTTTACCAGTATCTATTTGGTGTAGGTAGACCAGGATGGGGGCACTGGGTGGTGTGGTGGGGGGTGCTGGTGTGCCCTCTGCCTAGGGCACCAGTTGACCTAAGGCCACTCCTGACTACAGTATCGGGAATGGCTGCCCATTAGGCGACCACATGGCATTCGACTGTACGGAATCAGCGGCCTGTCTGGTGAATCAGTCATAATTGTGTGATCCTCTTACAATCTGCTCCCATCTTGTAATGCCTATCACATCAGACTACATGACTACAGTATCAGGAATGGCTGCCCATTAGGAGACGGCATGGCATTCGACTGTACGGAATCAGTGGCCTGTCCAGTGAATTAGTCATATTCGTGTGTTCCGCATAGACTCTGCTCCCATCTGGCTGATACATGGGAACCGAGACCCTGCATTATAAATGAGTAGTTGGGTTGTGGTAGCCACATCCGTCAGATGGGTCATGCTACTGCATACCTATTATAGGTTTGCCACCTTCTCAATTGGCCAAGGTAGGACTTTAGCGTTACCACCTGTCCCACTATGCGAGGGACAGTGCGAAAATAATCAAGACATAGCACATGTCCAGATTACAGGACATTATTATATTCTACTTTTCATTAATAATTGCATACAACAGTTATTTTATATATGACACTTGTATGTTATGTGAAGTAGAATAAGCTATTCAAATTCAACTAGATTAAGCTTTTATTTGTTCAAATAAGTGTAATCCTGTACTATGCATGGCTGTAGGTATGTTTTGTCCTGGAATGTCTGACATTTCTACAGAACATGTGCCACTCTAGCCATTTGGAAAGGTGGCAACCCTATAGGACCTGTATGTAGAGATGTCAGACATTGCAGAGCAACACACCCACAGCCAGTAGAAAGAGGTATACTTCACTGTTTCGCCTAAATAAAAGGTTACTCTTGTAGCATTATAGTTGCTTATACAGTTATCTATAACATTTAGGTGTTTCAGAGGAACATAATTGTTTTATGCTACTACTACAGACAGTATAGATAGTCTTTGCCCTCAATCACAGGACAATTGTCTTAATTACAGTTATTATGCAGGACACAACTGCCCACAGGGGAGTGTCCCTTGCAAAGGTGGACAGGTGGTAACCCCAGACCTATTATTCTATCAACTTTCTAAGGTAGTCAGCAGAACATGCGCTTTCTCTCACAATCAGACCTCTCATACAAATGGGGAAGAATAAACACTGAATCAGGGACACATTTAGAAGGTTGGTGCTATTAACCCGACACATTGACGGACACAGAGCACATATGTATTCATACACATTGTCTGAGGTGCATGCAGTTTATGACTCTTATATGTTGTCATTATTCATTACATGTATTCCGCCACCTTTCCTCCTAATATCACTAGTTATAGGATGGTTTAGTTGAGACTGTGTTAAGATTCTGATCCGTAATCACAGATGTCCCTGGTAATCGGGGACAGTTCAATGATATGGTCCCTATGTATTCCCCCAATGGTTTACAGACTGGCCAGTAGATGTGCTCTTACAGTTTGGGAGGTATGGGTTTCTGCTATACCCACATCAGAATATTACTTACACCCACGGGGCGGTCCTAATATGTGTCTGCCAGTCAACAACTGCACGCCTAGCCCCATAATCGCATACCCATAGTTCCCCCACCTACCACTACTCTACAGCACTCATCCTTACTCTGGGCCCCGTGTTGGGACACATGCCGTACGTTGTGTCATCCCATGTGTTATCAGGCTTGCACAACCTATTGTTCCGTGTACAGCTACATCCTGGTCGTAATGGTGTTCCCCCGTTGGTTGAAGGTACCAAATTGTTGGTGTCCCGCAAGGGACGTCGCTGTCCATGTTTGAAGTGTAGACCTTGTA
Organism: Protopterus annectens; assembly: GCF_019279795.1. Taxonomy (NCBI): domain Eukaryota; kingdom Metazoa; phylum Chordata; order Ceratodontiformes; family Protopteridae; genus Protopterus; species Protopterus annectens. The sequence goes on along the minus strand of NC_056743.1, from coordinate 1,824,882,199 downwards.
GATCTCTCCCCCTGGTAGTTTCCTCCCAGTGGTCTGGGAAGCAGTGTTGTATTTACCTTTATTGCATGTCTGTATGTCTCACCGGCCTAGCTGGGGGGGGGGGGTGATAAGTAGACGTTTGTTGAGTGGACCTCCCACCAACATATGCCCGGTCTAAACATGTTACCCGTAACTGCTGTAACATAGCCTAGGTATATACATGTGTATATTTACTGTAACATATATATATCTATTTACATTAATATATACAGACATATCTGCATATGTATTCATACATGTATATTCATATCTTATATATATATGTGTGTGTGTGTGTGTGTGTGTGTGTGTGTGTGTGTATGTATATGTGTGTGTGTATATATATATATATATATATATATATATATATATATATATATATATATATATATATATATATATATATATATATATATATATATATATATATATATATATAATTATATATATGTATATGTACATCAGTGTGTCAAAACATTCCACGCTCATACGCACTTACATATGCGTAATTTGTGTTTATAAGCTTCACCAGCATACTAGTGCCTTATTCATTATAACGCCGACACACTCCAGTTATCTTGTAATCAGTATGTAGCACGTTATACAGCGGACAGATGTCACTATATGTTCATGTACAGATTACCGATGGTAAATGGAATGTGATAGTGTGATTCGACCCGTCCCTCTTCTGCACAGCCTATTATTCCATGTAGTGTTGATGTTTGTATGGGCACATTCCTATTATTTATGTCAACAAAAGGAATGCATGTGCTACAGAATTTGTACTTCAACATATATTGTTGTCTGCATGTGAGTATGCATATATACCTATTACGACCTAGCTGACCTCCACGGGGCAGTCCATTAGAACCGGCCCATCCAACCCTGGCATGCCTGGATCCATAATTGCATACCCCATAGGTTCCTCCACCCCACCCGTGTTAAATTTACATGCATAACATCCATTATCCACTTGTTATCGAAGCCATGACACACCTTTACACATTTCCCTCTCCAGAGCTTTTGGGGCCCTACACACATTCTGTCCCACCTTGTGTATTCACAGGGTCTCCCGCCATGTATATTTGCACATACATGCCTTTCCTGAGGTTATGGAATATGGCCATTTGTGCTTTCCAATTTTTGGAGGTCCCAGCATGGGACTACATTCCATCTGTGTGTAAAGTAGACCTTGCATTTCAGCGATGTTACTCCCACTGGTAATACCCTGCCTGTGGTGTACGTAGTAGTGCTCTGCTCACTCCTGGGCAGCTTTTTATGACATACGCTGAAAGCACTTTATAATACCAATATTGCTCTTGATTCCCTTCACATCCCTTGTGTATGCTTTACTATTACAACGTCCATTCTTTATATATATATATATATATATATATATATATATATATATATATATATATATATTTCTCATGTATGTAGATATATATCTATACACACACGTGTGTGTGTGTGTGTGTGTGTGTGTGTGCAGATATATATATATATATATATATATATATATATATATATATATATATATATATATATATATCACATCTGTACATACAAACAAACATTTCCTATGCTGGGAGCTGCTTACACCCACGCAGACGCACTCGCCTATGCTTACTGTGCGTTACATATGTTTACTGCCGCTTATTTGTGCTTACTTGTGCCTTATTCATTATGACAGTACCACTTTGATTGAAAGGATCTGGTTAATAGTCCCATGCGATACACACGTTCACCTTTACATGTTTAAATGTCGGCTTTACAGCAGAGCAACATTTATTCCACAAGGAAAATGATATGTGCTATTGTCGACCTTGAACCGTGAATACCTTTTCGTTAGGCGGATGCTTTAACCCCACTATTGCTGTTTTGCCTCATTTATACGTATACCAATGGTGCATAGTTACCCGAACACACGCCTCATCACTTCACTTACACAGCAGGCATCCATTTGCCTGTTGGGAAAAACGCACTACTACACATGCACCATTCCCTATTCCCTACTGCTCTGGACTCGTGCCGCATGTTGACTCACTTTGAGGATATTCAGACCTCTACAGCCTATATTCCTGGCACGTACGTGTGTTCGATTGTCAGGGTGCTCATATGGTCTTCTGGGTTTAGGCTTGTCTGACTGGGGACTGGGACTGCCCTGTACCTAGCTGAAAGTCAGACTTAGCAAGGGAAGATCGTTTGTTCCACTTTTAGCATCCTACCTGTGGTTGGGGATGCAGAGGTGTGCTCACCTATGGCCATCCTGATATATAACAGCACTAACTATTACGGGGATTTCCTATATTGTGACCATGTTCATTCTTCATATCTACATATATTTATTTATATATATATATATATATATATATATATATGTGTGTGTGTGTGTGTGTGTGTGTGTGTGTGTGTGTGTGTGTGTGTGTGTGTGTGTGTGTGTATATTGGTCTGTAAATACACATGCATATACACCTACATGCTCATTTTCATTTCCCATATCGTTGAATCACCGCCACCTACTGTCGTTCGCGCATACACGCTTGCATACCTGCTTACGTCTCGGGTTGCCACCTTTTCATATGGCCAAAGCGGGGCATTTTCAGAACACACATCAGACTTTACAGGCCAACACATACCCACGGTCAGTACAAAGGTTAGAACTTTACTGATTTGCCTAAATGATAGCTTATTCTTGTAGTGGTTTGTTTGCTTCATCTGCTTCTTGTAACTTTGAGTATTTTACATAAGTAACTGTTTTATGCAACTGTTACATGAAATATTGCACATATTTCCTACAATCACAGGACATTTGCCATTGCATTATATTTGGTCTGGACACAACTACCCAAAAAGGGACTGTCCGTCACAAGGTGGGGCAGGTGGTAACCCTACTTATGTCTTCTTTACAGTGCCTTAAGCACCCTATATCCAACTGCCACTATGCGAATGTGCAAGGTATATTTTCCCGATAATGCACGTGGGGAGATGTGCATCACGGTCAGGTGTTTAATTCCTCATAAGGTGGGGCAGGTGGTAACACTACTTACGTCTGCTTTAAAGTGCCTTAAGCACCCTATATCCGACTTCCACTATGCAAATTTGTAAGGTATATATTCCCGATAATGCATGTGGGGAGACGTGCATAACGGTCAGGTGTTTAATCCCAGGTCGTAGGTTCTGTAGGACCGGCTGGAGGCTGAGCAGTCTTGTGGACAACTACTGCCCATACAACTTGTGTCCAGATGTATACAGGACTGGACAGCGTGTCGAGACACCAAGTCTAATGTTTAGAACAGATACAGATCCCATGAGGGAGATCCAAAAATTGTGGGGACGATGACCATCTTTGCTTTGCAGCTGTAAGGTAGGGTTATACACGCAAGGGATACATAGTTTGCAATCCTGAGAATGCCTAGGGTGAGACTGCCTACTAGATATGGGTAGGGGTCACTATGTGCAGATATGGCCGCGCCTATCTAGCAGCCCGAATATGGCTGGGTTTGGTGGACGTTCAGGAAGGAGGGGGTGGTGTGCTGTGATGGGGATGATGGGTATTCAATTATTTATCCAGGTATGTTGGGGTTGGATGGCTCAGTTCAGGCTAGACCATTATATGGGGATGTGCCAGTAATGTTTCTGTACATGTGTATTTCACATTTTAATGTTCACATGTTTGTGGGATTGTATTGCGGATGTGTATATTTGTTCTTTGGTTATCTTCCTGATTCACCCACCGCTCCCTCGTAGACCTCCAGTTCACCTATTGTGCATCCAACCCAGTCTCCCCTTGGCGAATTATTACATTACCCATCACCCCACACCCCCATATTCCACAAACAACATTCATCCCTTCTCTAGTTGATGGCCCATGGCACAGTCAACAGAACACATTGCGTATATTACATATCTTTGGGACCAAAAGGATTGTGAGGTCTACACTAACATTTCAGATCATCCACATGCTGTACTTCATGCACATAGGTACTCGCAAATACTTATCTTTCATGACATGGTAGGTAGACCCGGATAATACCTGCTCATCTACGGGCCATCCTGGCAAGGACGACTTGGACTGTGAATGGGCAGATATTGGGCGAATGCTCTGACCATTGGTAGAGTTGCCACCTTTTCATATGACCTGGATGGGACATTTTCGTGGCACACATCTGAGTTTACAGGCCAACACATACCCACGGTCATTACAAAGGATAGTACTTTAGTTTCTTGCCTGCATATAAGCTTTTATTGTTGTAGCAGTTTGGTTGCTTATTCTGTTTCGTTTACTTGCTTATTCTGTTTCTTGTAACATATAGGTATTTTATATATGGACATACATACTGTATGGGACTATTACATAACATATGGGACATAATTATGTCCTACTATCGCAGGCCATTTCACATTTATTATGATTTTGGTATGGACACACCTGCCTAGAGGGGGATTGTCCCTCACAACGTGGGACAGGTGTTAACCCAAACCATTGGGCTAGGCTTGGCAATTGACGGCACGCTAACACAATGCGTTTCGCTTCCACTTGGTATAACTAGCAGCACTACAATGGAATATGGGCACGGGGTTTTAAATATCTCTTTTTGAGGGACGGGGACTCAATATTCAGCTATGTGCCTTTGTGTTTACTTCTTATTGCAGTGTTCACAATGATGTCTTGTATGCTTTGCATACATTACAGTATCCACAGACACTGACAGGAGTGATTACTATTAAAAACAGGCTGTACTAGTCAGCATTTTTGGTTGCGCGTATGCAGCCGACATGGTCATGCCTCCGTGCAGCACTTAGACACGCACCCTGCACTCTTACACATTTCCTATGCATGTGGCCATTATGGCAGCGCGCCTTCATTAATATGCATGTGGTGCTGCTGCACCATCTCTATGCCGCACGGTTGGCACAAGGCTAACGCCGTCCTTGAGCCGAGCTTCATGAATCCCGGGGGAATAAAAATTCTTATTAATTAGTCTGTGGTGGACATTTGTTTTATCTGTCTGTATTTCTAACTATCCAACTAAACATACACACACACACACATACACACATGATCTCTGTCTATATATATATATATATATATATATGCATATATATATATATATATATATATATATATATATATATATATAGATATAGATATATATAGATATATATATATAGATATATAAATATATATATATATATATATATATATATATATAGATAGATATATATATATATATAAATATATAAATATATATATATATGAACTCATCCCACCACTGCCACTCCGTCCTCACCTTCAACTGGTTTGAACTACCTACAACTCACCATTGGCCACAAGCTCATCTTTAAACCTGCCAACTGCCCAGCTCTTGCTATTTCCTTAAAACCTTACATTCCCAACCACTCAGTCAGATCCACAAAACAAAATCTCCTTCAGGTCCACAAACTTGCACAACCTCCTGGCCATCTACTGCTGTCCCACTCCTTAGTTAAACAGTAGAACTCTCTCCCCACACACCTATGCAACCTACCTAACCATACAAATTTCAAATCGCTGCTACTCTCTCATCTTTCTTCTTCCAAATGGGAATGCCCTTGCAACACTGCAACTTAGACCCCTCCACCCCCTCATTCCACCTTGCACTGACTCATCCAACTATCTCTACTATGACTTCTTCCCACCCAAAACAATCCCTTCCCTATCAAAAACTAATTTCCTCTCTAATATCTGTTATACTATACTCTCCAATCTCTTTACTCTCCTTTACTCTCCTCTACCTTCACTTACCCTCAGCTGTCAGCATTTCACTGATTGTTTTGACTGAATTCTCATTTTTTTCATCCTTCACCTGATTCTTCCCACTCTGTTCGCCCTGCGGGCTCACTCCGCTCCCCTACCCTACCCCCATATTCCACACACCCCCAAGTGTACCTAGCCTTATACCTCTCTAACCACTCCCACCTCCCCACTATCCAATGCCATCCCGCATCTCATTAAAGATATCCTATCTTACTATACTCCTCCCAACCTTCCCATTATCCAATCCCATCCCACATATTGTTAAAGATATCCTATCTTACTATACTCCTCCTACTTAACTTTATACTCTTATCTACTTACTCTCCACCCTCTACTACTTCAGCACTATGCCTACTTATCCCATATCAACTCACCTCAAACCCCTACTCCTGTTCTTAATTCTGCCTTTCCTTTTCCTTCCTTATGTCCTAACTGCCTGTGAACATCTTAGCTTCACTAACTTCATAGGTTCATAGGTAGGTACTAGGCTATCGGCCCTAGGGCCCATACAAGCCTAGCCAAAAAATGTACCCTGGCTTTCGCCACCCAAGAGAATTATTTTCCTGTGCCCCTGTCGAGCAGAGCCAGAGAAATGATCCCCGGGGTGAATTTCCCATTTCCCATCCAATCATCAAGATTTTTCTTGAAGAGTGCTAATGAGGAACTCTGTTTGACATAGATAGGTAGTCTGTTCCAGAGTATGGGAAGTCTCTGGCCCATACAAGCCTAGCCAAAAAATGTACCCAGGCTTTCACCACCCAAGAAAATTAATTTTCCTGTGGCCCTGTCGAGCAGAGCCACAGAAGTGATCCCCGGGGTGAATTTCCCATTTCCCATCCAATCATCAAGATTTTTCTTGAAGAGTGCTAATGAGTAGCTCTGTTTGACATAGATAGGTAGTCTGTTCCAGAGTATGGGAAGTCTCTGGGACAGGAATCTATCCCTCCAGCATGTTCTGTTTATTGTGGTGACAAGGTTTATGTCCCTAGAGCATGTAGCTCGGAGGGATTGGGATTTCTTTAAGTGGAGCATGTCCAACAGCTCTGGGTTTGACATAGTTTTGTATGTTAGGCAGAGATCATCCCTGAGTAGGCGATATGCGATGGAGTAAAGCTGTAGTTTTTTGAGACTGTCTGCATAGGGCATCTGTTTGAGGCCAGTAATCCTCTTTGTGAGGTATTTCTGTGGTCTTTCCAGTTGTTGTAGATGTCTTGTGAGGTACATACCAAAAGGGGCGTTGTACTCTATAATGGGTCTAATGAGTGATGAGTAGAGGGGAACAATGACCTCTTTTTTTCTGGATGAGAATCCTTTTGTGATGAGATGAGCCACGTGGAAGTATTTCCTGA
>NC_056743.1:1824515032-1824570032 GCF_019279795.1 Protopterus annectens | reverse complement strand
GTATGAGTCAGCTTGGGATGAGATGTTTGACAAGCCTTCATGCATTGCCAGGGATGGTCTACACCTCTCTTAGCAAGGCTTTGAAATTCTGGCTAAAGCTTTCACTGTCTTTTTTTAGGCAGAGTCCATTTGATGGACATTACAAGCTGATAAACTCTAATTTGCAACACATTAATGTGACTCTACTCAATGTTAGGAGTCTTAAACAAATGTCTGAATATGATGTTCTTCTGCAACTTAAACACATTCGTATCCATGTAGTTAGAAAAACATAAGGCTGAATTCATACCAAAGTAACATTTTGTAATCCAGAGACAGCCCTACCATGCTGCTTTTCCATGAAGATGCCCAGCACCACAGTGGGATGTCTTTGTAGCATACTAGATATTAATACGACAGTCCAGAGGGCAGGCATATATTAATTACCCATGTGCTGTCCCCTCTGAACTGTCTCCAGGAAGGCAGCTGCATGTCCAGTAATTATATGAATTGCTTAGCCATGTAGATTAGCACAGCTGCTCCTTGCACCTTACAATAGTGAACACAATGTTTCTGAATGGCTGCAGGGGTAAGTCCTGGAGAGTTTAATGGTGAGCTATGGTAAGGAGGTGTGTGTGCATGGCTGTATGAGAGGAGATGCACGAGAGCGTGTATGTGTGTGTATGAGTGTCTGACTGGGAGATAGCAGTAGGAAAGTTAGAGAGAAGGCTTGGCCTTTTTAACATGGCCATTTCAGCCCTTGGCATAGTGCAAAGGCAATGAAAGCACTTGCTCAGTTACAAGCTACAGTGTCTATCATGACTTCAGACCTACTGTCAGTTGTGGGGGAGTATAAGTATTTGCAAAGGATATCATTACCTCATGACAGAATGTCTAGAATACTGCATCTCAACTCCTAGATGCCCAAATCACCATAAATAACACAAATGACTCCCTTTGCCCTCCAGTGAAAACGTTAGATGAACCCCTGTTCTTTTCCATTAGGGACATTCATCTTTCCATTGATAAACTGATTGACCTATCGTGCCAGTGGTCAGCATACCCAGTGCTTCCTAGGCATTATAATAATAGCTAACTCTCTTCTTCATATCATTTAACCATCCTACTAGGGGACCCAATATCATTAATGTAGAAACATATACGCCCAATTTTTACACATCGCCATATGTTTCATCCCAAGTGAAATCAGACCATACATTTGTGACTTTGCCTTAAAACTTGTAGTACTTTCCTTGTAAATGCTTCTTCTCTTATGGACTTTAAAAAGCAAACCTTGTTTATTTACTTAGTGACCTAAACATATTTTGTTGTTATCTACCTCCATTGCTAAAGCTTCTGTCTCTGACTTCTCCTCTGGCTTAAATATTTGCATTGATAATATAATATAAGGCAATGTCTATCCCTCATCCAGTGATGTTGTTCATATTCTTTGGGTATTGGAACAAGAACTGCTTCCTTCCATAAGATGGGAACATATCTCTCCTTAAGCGATTGTTGAAAGAGTATTTGAAGGGCCTGATACTAAGCTACTTGCCATGCCAGAAAGAAAATATTCATTTAAACCATCAGGGTCTGCGGCTGCAGTTTTGGAATGCCCACCCAAAACTTTTGAGAATAACACATTAGCGATATTTGACAAAAAACTCAGATCTACTACCTATCATATAGTTATAATCCTTACACTCATTTAAAAGTGAGAATTTTTCAGCAAATAAAGCAGGTCCTGTGATAGCTGACACCATACTTAAAATTAATGTGTGGAATATTTTCATTCCTAAAACATCTGAAGTGCTTGAATAGGGTCTGTTTACTAATCTTAGTTTTCTCATACTCAGTTCAAGTTTTCAGAGGTAAACTCCTCAGTCCCTGGAAAGTTAATGTCCCCTGCACTACACCTCAAGCAACATATAGCCCTTCAAAACCCACACCATCAACACCCACACATAGCAACACTAAACCCACATATGCAGATGCCCTTAACATTAACCTGCTCAAGTAATAAGGACCTGTGAAGCTGAAATGCAAACAAACACCAGTCACAACCAAAGTGACACATAGCTCACAACACATGTGCCACCCAACAACAGCCCCTAAGGCAAGACAACATACCCAACACTTTAGTCATAGGTGACTTTATAGTCACGCACACTGATGTCCCACTCACCAGGCTGAACAAGGAGAAAATTACAGTCAGCTTCCTGTTGGGTGCCAGGATCCACCACATAATGCATGCACTCAAGTCACTGCACAACAAGTACAACTATGACTCTGTCATTGTCCATGTTTGAGTGAATGACTTGAGACGTACCTCCCTGGACTACATGAAAAGAGACATGGAAGAGCTCTCAGATCATGTGGCCCAGGCAGGTATGACCCTAGCCCTGAGTAGCATCCTGCATTCACCCATAATGATACCACAGTATAAGGGCAAAATGATTGACTTCAAAAATTAGCTAAGCTTCTGGTGTCATTCAAAGGGGCTCCAGTATATATCTGCATGGGACGACATGATTGACAAACCACAATGATTTGCCAGAGATGGTATGCACCTGTCACCCCTGGAATTCAGGTTACTGGCTAAAGCTCTTGCCACCCCTATAGTGCCTTTTTTAGGCAAGGTTCAAAGGGCAAAACCACCACCAAAACAGATACAAGCATGCAAAATCTGAAGGTAATGCTACTCAATGCTAGAAGTCTAAACCTCAAAATGCAATCTCTCGAGGCACTCCTAAAAATAGAGAACATCGATATCTGTGCAGTAACTGGGACCTGGTTCAAGGCTCTAGAGAGCACCCCTGCAATACCAGGCTACAACTCTTACCACACTATTCGGCCACTAAACCAAGACCAAACACTAAAGGTGGAGGAGTGTCCATATTCTCCAAGGATATTCACACCTCCAGGCTAGTTGCCAATGCAATGCATCTGAAATTCTCCAGGTACAACTAACACTAGGTAAGACTGCAGTCCAAACTGTAGCTTACTACAGATCCCCAGCCATCCCCCAAGATTCTCACTACACCTTTCTAAACATATTGGAAAATATTAATATACAACCAAACACCCTAATACTGGGTGATTTAAACTACTCTGACTTTAACTGGGACAACTACTCAGATACCAACACCTTTTCCCAACAGTTCTTGAATTCATACATTCCAATGCCCTGGATCAACTAATCCATTCTCCCACCAGGGGCTCCAATATCCTAGGCCTGGTCATTACCAACATGGAAGATAGATGCTCCACATCAGTGGTCACCCCCTCATTGGTCAGGTCTGACCATAAGCAAATCACCCTTGACACCCACATCCCACCCCCACCCCCCAGTAAGGAAACCTTCGTAAAAAAACTGCTCCAAAGCCAACTTCATGCCACTCAAGTCAGAAATGACAAACTTCATAACACCCATGCAGACAGGAGTTGAAAGTTCGACTGCCATATCCTACACTAAGGCACTCATGCATGAATCGTGCCATCCCAAATAGAACCAAGATGCTCTCCTCCAAAAAAAGGAAGCCAATCTGGTGGTCCCCTGCCATAAACAAACTATACAACAGAAGGAAGAAACTGTTGCAAAAAAGAGGAAAATCCCAGGATGCAAAAACTCCCTTACCAGCCTCAGTAAGAAGCTGAGATCCCTGATAAAATCCTCTAAAGCTAGTTATGAAAATAAAATTGCCAAATATTCCAAAGACAACCACAAGGCATTTTATAGTTATGTCAAGAATCTGAATGGCAATGCTCAGATCTGCTCTGAGCTACAACAGAATGGCATTAAGTAAACTGATCCCAACGATATTGCCAATATCCTGGCAGATCGATTTAAGGCCAACTTCACCCTCCTCTCACCCCCTAAAGGGCCCATCTGAATACCAAAACATTGCCAAATTCTGGTAATCAAAGCCACACAAGTAGAAACCGCACGTTCCAAAGCTAAGAATACAGCATCCATGGGACCAGATGACATCCCAGGCTGTGTACTACATGAACTACAAAATGAACTGGCACCTCACCTAAGTGTCATGTTTAATCATAGCCTCACCTAAAGCTTCGTGCCCACTAAGTGACGCACAGCTACAGTTATCCTACTCCACAAGGGGGGATCCACCTTGGATCCTGGGAACGAGTGCCCCAACAGTCTGATGAGCCTAATCTGCAAGGGCAAGGAATGTATTATCATGGAACTTATAAACAAAAACATTGGCAACCTTCAAACACTGGACCCCACCCAGTTTGGGTTTGTTAAGGACCAGTCTTGTCTCTTGAACCTGATTGACTTCTTCGAATCAGTCTCCAGAGCTGTGGATGAGGGTTAAGGCAGTCCATACAGCCTATCTGGATCTCACTAAGTCCTTCAACACCATCCCCAATTCTGGAATCATAGATAAACTTACTAAGCTGGGCATAAATCCCTACATCACTTGATGGGTTGCCAACTGGCTTATTGAGAGAACACAGACTGTAAAAGTAACCGACTTCAAATCCAGCTCCAGACAAGTGACTAGTGAAGTACCTCAGGGTTCAGTTCTGGGACTGCTCTTGTTTGGCATCTACTTCTCCGAAGTACAGGCCAACACTAAGGGACTCTGGCTAACAATGTTCGTAGATGACTGCAAACTGTGAGCCATTATTGAATCCCCAAATGATGTGGATATTCTAAAAAAGGGCCTTACTGAAACAGATGCTTGGTGCCAAAGCCATGGGCTCAAGCTTAATGCCAAGAAATATATAGTTATCTCCTTTGGGAAAAACCATGTACCCATGAATTGCCACATAGGTGGCAGTACACTAAACACTGAAAGTGTGATGAGTGACTTAGGGACACAGGTGGACAGTGGTCTCACCTTCGATAACCACATCACCACAACAGTCAGGAAATCTTTCTATGCGGCACATCTCATCACTAAGGGCTTTTCATCCAGAAAAAAGGAGGTCATTGTCCCACTGTACTCATCCCTCATTAGACCCATTATAGAGTACAACGCCCCATTTGGTATGTACCTCACAAGACATCTGCAACAGCTGGAAAGGCCACAGATACACCTCACTAAAAGAATCACAGGCCTAAAGCAGATGCCCTATGCTGACTGTCTAAAAAAACTCCAGCTATACTCTGTGGAATATCATCTACTCAGAGGCAATCTCAGCTTAACATACAAGGTCATATCAAACTTTGAGCTTTTGGACATGCTCCACTGAAAGAAATCCCAATCCCTCAGAGACACACACCCCAGGGATCTAAACCTTGTCATCACAATGAGCAAAATATGCTGGAGGGATAGGTTCCTGACCCAGATAATCCCCATACTCTGGAATTGACTGCCCATACATGTCAAGAAGAGTGCCTCCTTGGCCCTCTTCAAAAGTAACCTTGATGATTAGATGGGAGATAGGGAATTCACCCCAGGGATCACCTCAGTCACCCTGCTAGACAGGACTCCAGGGAAGTAAATATTTTGGGTAGAAATATCCAGGGAATTGTTAGGGCTAGGCTTGTATAGGCTATTTGGCTGATAGCCTAGTACCAACCTATGAACCTATGAACCTATGCCTATATTTGATAAAGGTACATGGAGACATATATACCTCTTCCTAAAGGCCTTTATTTTATTTTATTTATTGTGATGGCTGGCCACACCAACAGGTACAAACTTGTTTATTAAGGCCTTTTATACTACCATAAAAAGTATTTCACTTTTCATCAATTGATTTCCTTCCAGTTGCCTCTCCTACTGCCAAAAACTACTTTGCTTATTTATTAACTCAGTCAGTTTTATAAAAAGTTGCAAGGCATACACTTGCTCTAACACATTTTGTACTATTACTAACAATTTCATATGGTCTACAATAATGATCTGATTTTTTTCCAACTGGGGTCCCAATGTTACAACTTAAAACTGAATTAGCCCCATGATTAATGAAAGAACATCCAATAAGTTATCATCCTTGGTTGGTTGTTTAATAATCTGTTCATAGTTGTATAAAACTCAACTTTCAGTAACTTTATTTGCAACAATATAGCTAATAGAAGGGAAATTCCAGTCACTCTCTGGAAAGTTAATGTCTCCCATGATTATATGACATCCTTGATGAAATAATTTACATGTATTACCACATAGCCTGTTATCCTGCTCTTTTTCTGATTTTATGGGGGGGGGGGGTCTATAGAAATTTTTCACTCTCCACTCATATTTTGCTAAACTTAATTTTTCTATCTAGAGTTCCAGCAACTCAGCAATTCAGCAGAATGAATAGTAGTGGAGAAAAACTTAGTGGACACATATGTAGATATACTGTTACCTCTGGGGTTTGAATAAAACACATGATGTCCCTTAAACTCTTTGTTGCATTCATTAAACCATAACAAACCATACTTTTCACCTGTTGCTATACATGTCTACAATTTTGTTATTTAAGCTTCCACAAAGCAATAATACATTTTAAAGGGATATATGCTCTTTACTTCTGGCCAACCCCCACTGCTCCTAAAAATTGATGAATATCTTTCCTAGGGGAATTAATCTGTTTCTAGAATGGTACAGATGAAGCCAATCTCAACTGAAGAAGTTATTTTTATTTAGTATGGAACAAGTTCTCTGAGCCCTCTGAAAAGCTGAAATCACTTTGTCTCTAGTCCATAATAATATACCAGTTGCCTGATTTGCACTGTCAAATATGGACTATCTAAAACCCTATTTAACCTATTTAATCTAAACCTCTACAATCATTACATTCATGAAGCCTGAAAAACAGCCATTGTAATGTCATTACACAAATGTGTTCCAACCACCGAGCCTGATAACTATAGACCCATTAATGTTACTCACTAGTGTAGCTAGAGTGGGGTGAGGGAGGCAACTGCCACAGCCACAGAGTGTCTGGAGGCCCAATCAGCTGATCCTGATCTCTTCTTAATGTAATACCAGTGTTTAAAAGGCATTATACAATGACTGGCCCTAAACATTCAAAAACGAGCATGCTGATTGGCCAGCCCAACCAGCATGCCTGTTGTAAATCCGAGAATATACTAACGGAAAAAGGTCCGGTCGCCTGGACTTTTTCCATTAGTATATGCCCTGATTTTTTTCTTGTCCAAAGGTAGCAACGAAGAAAGAAAGATCTCCGTTGCTTTAATCTCGCTATGTTAAACGAGCTTCGCCCTCGTGACCAAACCACACCAACTGTGGGTAAATCCAGTATTACCCACACCCACCCATGGGTTATTGGTTAAATATTGCATTTGCTGTCAAACTTGAGTGCTGCAGAGCACTATGTCTGGTCTAAACTAAAAACTGCTTGCTACATTGTAACATGTTTGCTACAGTTTAAAGTAATTTTTGTTTAACTAAAACCTGAGAGCTGTAACACTCCATGCTGGCAGGGTATAAACTGGATCAACTGTTTGTTACATTTGTTGCAAGTGCTTTGCTACAATTTAAGAAGATTTTTTTTTTAAAGTGAAACATGAGCACCATAGTACTTTGTATGGGCAGGGTATAAACAGTATTAACTGTTTGCTGTATTTGTAGCAAGCAGTTTACTACAGTTTGAAAATAAGAATTATTTTTTTACCTGAAACATGATTGCTGAGTGATGTAGTGCTCTGTGCAGGCAGGATATAAACAGTAGCTACAGTTTGAAAGAAGAAATATATATTTTTAATTAAATATGTTGAAGGAGGGTTGGGTGCAGGACACAGAAATGTGACCTGAGTGACTGAAGCAGGTGGGGGTTGTGCATCTGGCCACCTGTTTGGTGTGATGTGCCAGTTTTGAAGGCCTGAAGGGGTGGGGCACTGGTTTATAGTACTGGTCCAGGGTGCTGGTTACACTTCTGGTCTCACTAGCCTCATATCTATGGAGCATACCATTACAGACCTCACTAATCTGAACATTGAACAGTTCTTAACACTGGACCCTCATTAATTCGGATCAGTCTAAGGATGGCCCTGCCTCTTTAACCTCATTCTTTTATTTTTAAAAAGTAACTGAATCAGTCAGTAATGGTTATGAAGAACATACCCCAAATCTGGACCTAGCCATATCCTTTGATACTATTCCTCAGACAGGTGCTACTGGTAGACTTGTAAATCTGAATATAAATCTTTATGTTGCACAATGGTTTGCTAACTGGCTATCTGGAAGAACCTAAATGGTAAGAGTCACAGATACTACATTGAGAGTAAAAATGTTACCAGTGTTGAAGTTAAGTGCTCAGTCTTTTGCACTCTTCCATTTGGAATCCATTTTTCAGACCTTCTGGCCAACGCTCCTGGCATGTGGTTATCTCAGTTTGAATATGAATGTAAATTGGAAGTTGTTATTTGATCTTTCACTGACTTAGCTGTTCCACTATGGGTCAAACCATGTTAACAATTGGTGCAAGGTCAATGGTCTCAAATTAAATGTGAAAAAATGTGCTTCTACTATGAGTGGACAGAAGGGACTGCACCAAGGACTGGAATCCCCAAACTGCATTTGGGGAGAAAATGGCTGACAAACACTTTTTAAAGTGTTTTGTTTTTTCTTTTTCTTTTTTTTTTTCTTTTTTGCTGGGGGAAAGCATCCCTGCACTCTCCAAAGTGAGATACAAGCCTCCCACCCCCCAAAACTTGTATATACTACCAACTCAAAGAAGGGGGAATTCCCCCTAAAATGGTACCACTCTTGGTACAATTCACTGCTGGTGATTTCCTATGGAGGAACTCAGTGAGTTTAACCTCAGCAACGGAAGCTTGAGCATTTAATTTTCATTCACCAGTACATTACCCCAAAAAAAAGTACCATAGTTGACTCTGATAATGAAAGCATTTCCATGTACCATAAAAGTGACACACCCCTCCAGTCAGTCACTGTTGTAAGGCATATTGTGAATGATAGAATGCATTTAATAAACTTTTATCTGCCTCTTAATGTGGCATCTTACATGCAAATATTCCACATGTATATAGGAGTCTACATATCACATGTATGATTGTACTGTATTTTATGCACTTCTTAGCTTGCATTTTGACTATATTTTTACTTAGTGCACTCTGGATTCAATTATACTATGTTCTAAATTTTGGTAGGTAGTCATTTTGAATAGAATACTCTTAACTGAAAGACTGTGATGTATCTTCTGCTCTTTGACCATGGGTCACAGCTGAAAAGTTTCAATAAAGTAGTCAACTGACATGCTGAACAAGTAGTAAATATACAAAATAAATGAAAATATTGCTGATTTTTTTCTTATGGATTCACCATCATGTCATTGCAGTAATAAGAAAAGCTTTCCATCTGGCTCATCTCATCTCATTTCTAATGGCATCCGTATTAGATCCAAAGAAATCATATTTACCCTTTACTTGTCTCTCATCAGACCCGTTATTGAATACAATGTACCATTCGTCATGTATTTATCTAAACATAACATACAACATTACAGGTTATATCAACTTGACCTATGATCAGCTGGATGTCTTTCTCTAAAGGCATGCAGTAACATTTTGACTTTTTGGCATGTATTTCTTTAAACATAATACGCAGCTTGAGAGACATCAGAAATTCATAACTGAAATGATAAGTGGCCTTAAAAATCTGCTGCTCTGCATTGTGAGTATGGGAAAAGGAATTCAAGCACCTACTAAAAGGGAATAAAAAGTGAAATACTTTGCTCTTACAGGATCAAAGTTTGGTGTGCTACCTGTTTACGGACACTTACACACTTGACTCTAACATGTTGTGCTATCATTAGTAGGGAGATGCGGATACATGTGACACCTGGATGTTATCACTGTAACAGGCAGCGATACATATATAAGATATGTACATCTGTCAGGTAGGACTGCATGTAATACAAGTGTGCTATCATTGGTTAATGTGGGAGCACACATGCAGCATGCATGGAATCGTTGTTAACAGGCAGAGTTACATATATAACATGTATACATCTGTCAGGTAGGACTACATGCACTATATGTGTGCTACCATTGGTTAACATGTGGGATCACACATGCAGTATGCATGGTATTGCTGTTAACAGGCAGAGTTATATATATATAAAATATGTACAACTGTCAGGTAGGACTGCATGTAATACAAGTGTGCTATCATTGGTTAATGTGGGAGCACACATGCAACATGTATGGCATTGTTGTTCATCATGTAGGAATGCATTAGTAGCACATGCATTCCTACAAGCAGGAATACACATGAGACCTCAATAGTATCACTGATAACATCTGAATACGTATGCAACCTGATGGGTTTTCATTACTCATCAAAGATAAATCTATTAGCAGCACATGCAAACACATATGATGTGTGCGTATGCAGCATTATTTAAAATCTTGTACGAATGCATGTGTTGCATAAGTAGTATTACCATTAAAAGGCAGCGATACATATGTCACTGCATGGAATAATTATCTTCATCAAAAACATTGTTATTTGTACATAGATCCATATAATGAAACCATAATAGTGCATCTAGCATTATACAGATACCAATCACAGTGTAAACAGGTAAACATCAGAAAGAAGGGATATTTGTTCTGTTTCTAATCAGTGTGTCTCATTTTATGAAATTTACACATGTAGAACAGTATCTCATGTAACCAATTATATTCTTTAATACCAAACCTAAATCTCACAATGTTTCTTCTCAAAATGGCACTGCTTCCTCAGATTACATATTTAAATAGCTTCCAAAAAGTCATCCCTGGTGTTTGATGTGTGTTATAACACAGTTAGAGAATAGGTGACCTGTAGATTGCACCCTAATTAGAGAACAAACATTCTCCAACAGAGTATTAATGTACAAGTAATGCCCGCTGAAAAATGAGTCAGCTGCTTCATAGCAGAATATAAAGCTGCAGTGGTGCTCAGACTGAAAAAACCATAACAGACACAATTATTTTACACTTGCTATGCAGCACTTTTATTATTTAGAGAGTGTAAAATAAAAAAGAAGGGAAAAAAAGTGTGTGTGTCTGTGTGCTTTTAGCCTGTGTGTGAGAGTGTATACATTTATGAGAGTAAGAGAAAGAGATCAATCAAAACAGAAAAAAAGTCTGTGTGTGTGTGTGTGGGTGTGAAAGTGAATACTGAGAGAAATCGAGTGATCCCTGGTGGCAGAAGTATCAGATAAGAGGTTTCCATACCTCTCAAACTCTTGGCACCAGAAATCTGGACAGAGCCACAAGTAATGGAGAAAAAAGGGCCAAAAACAGGGATAGAGTTTAAATATTACTCTTACAAACTTAGAAAGTTGCTAGAATAACAATGGTTCCATTAGCATATATTTTCTAAAGGATGTGAAGTCTGAAACTCTTGTGTCTGTCATTAATGAATTAAATCCCCAGTGATTTGGCAGAACACTACAAATTTTATGAGGAATTGACCAACCATATGCGACAAAAATCTGCACAGTCTGCAAAAATCTGAAGAGTCAAGAGGTCTGCTGTGAACTTTTAGCTCAAGATAATAGGATAAGCCTAACATAAAGGTAGGACATAAGCTCAAAATAGGAACTTATTTTACTTAAATATTGGGATTTGTGTTAGCATGCATCTTCTGAAGCAGAGGTGTGCTTGTGAGACATACAGAAACATATTACCCTTCAATTGTATGCAGGGGGGCAAACCCCCCTGCTACTTAAATATATCAATACTGAGATTGCACTTCACTACACTAATCTCAGAGTTGATATGTTTAAGTAGCAAGGGGTGTGGGGGGCGTAGCACACCACATGGGGAGGTCCATGGGGGCTAGCTCCCCTGCTTATACTTGGAATAATATGGTTTGTGTTTTATTTGTTTCTGTATGTACTTATACTGGAATATAGTAAGTGTTGGTATTCTGTGTGTTGTTAGTATTTTGAGTTTTCAGTATTTTGAACTTTCCACATTTTGGTCTCAGGATTTTTGTCCTCAAGATTTTGGGCTTACAGGATTCTGTAGTGCTCTTATATATATATATATATATATATATATATATATATATATATATATATATATATATATATATATATATATATATATATATATATATATATATGTATGTATATATATAAACAGAGAGAGAAAAAGAGATGTATGCATGTGTGTGTGTGTGTGTGTGTGTGTGTGTGTGTGTGTGTGTGTGTGTGTGTCTCTGTGGGTGTGAGACAGACTATATGTATTCATGAAACAGTTTCTGACTAAGTTGTTCACACATTAGTGATAACAAGTTCACTTCAGATCTTTTGGCAAAAGTAAGGATAGCAGTTAGGCCCTAGGGGACACAATATTTTGAGCCCTTCTGTGTTTTCCCATCCTTGCTGAATACAAGCATTCATTCCCAGATAAAAATTACAATGAAGCATGGAAACTTTGCAGATGTTTGGCTTTATACACTTACTCCCATATATAAGTGTTTTGATTTCCTCTGCATTCATTTTTAACCACATATGCATAGCATAAGATTTTAATATTTATGTTGTCTTCTTGAGTCCTCTTTCATAAGTTAGAACACACTTTCAATCTACCAAGCCACCTTCTTTTTGTCAAAGAGAAGGCTTATAATCAACTATGGTCAGAAACATTATAAAACAGTGCTGCAATGATGGGCAGAATGGATGTCCACCCTTACACTTTGAGTTGATGTGGACAGCAATGTTGCTGCTGCTGATGATGGTGATAACGTATATTTCACAGAACCTACTTAATATACTTTTGCTATGTGGTGTATCAGTCGACAACTGATTCAGAGCAAGCAATAGGTAGCTTATATGCAGAAACAATAGATCAAAGCCAAAAGGCACCCCTAATTGCTCTGTAGCATATGGGGATAAATCTATATGACAATGATGAACCAAGATGGCTTAGTAGCTCAGGCAGTGGAGAGGCAAGGTGGGTTAAGCTATAACTGAGTGACACATATTGGTTCATTCACCCTGCGTGGGTGTCAGGTCTGTTGTAATGCCATTCCCTACCAGAGAAGATGTGCACTTTCTGCATCACATGGGCCAATGATGTGTGCACAGCTCTGCAAAGCTGCATTCTACTATAGATTTCATGGACCTGTACAGGAATGGTACACCGACATACGAAGACATAACAGGCCCTTTCATGTGTGAGCATGCATGCTGACTGCAAGACAGGGTGATGGCCATGCAATCAAAAACTTGATGGTTGAACTAATGAGGAATTCTGATTGTCATTGTTCTCCCTGCTGGAGAATGCGATTGGTTGGTCGACTGTAGGATTCTTAATTGTTGGCATGTATCCTATCTTAATACCAATATCTGAGCTGTTTTCTTACACCTAAGTTTTTGTCAGTTTATTTTTACTTGAAAAGCATGACAGAGTAACATAACAACATGAATTAACTCCTATTAATAATTTCCCAGAACATTTTTCAGCTCACATCCTCAATGGTTGAGGAGAACTCTGTGTCGGGAATAGAAATATATCTACAGCTGATGATATAATATTATACATAGTTTGTTGGCAAACTAAACCTTTAGAAATGAAAAGGTAAAGATTGTTAATAATGTTTTTTATTAATTAAATCTTTAAACAGTCTTTCACTCAAAAATTTTTGAAATATCTATAAGGAATTGTTAAAGAGAATCAAAATATAGTGGTGCCAAAGAGTCTTGCAGTCACTTCATTATATATAGGTACAATAAAAAACCCATGCCAAGTTTAGGATAATTTAACTGCCATTACAATTTCTAATTCTTTGACACAATTAATGAAAGAAGTCTTCTCAATAGTGTTTCATTCTCCTTGTTTTTTATATTCAAAAATAAATGATTTCAAAATGCTGGGATATTTTAAATTACATAAAGGTGCACCAGTTTAAGGCTTTAACATTAATAATGGATTATCATAATAAAGGCTAATATATCATTGATCTGAATTTTAGCAGGCATGTGAACCTTGACTTTAGATGATTATCACTGGTGAAGTGGCACTCCCACCTCATGTGCAACAAATGTGAAAAGGAATTGTGAATGGAAAGATCCCTTGTTCTATCCTATTACTTAATGGTTACTATCTCCTTATTCTGTAAAGTAACTCTCTAAAAAGCCTTCCTTTGTCTTTATTCCAGCTTCTCAAAGCTGTTAGATTTATTTTACATTCATAGCATACATTCAAATATCTAGTTAGCATTTCTACATTACACGTTATGCCAACCTGGCCTATGAACAGCTGGATGGCTTTCCCCACAGACATAGAGTAAAATTTTACCGGATTCAAATTATGTAAAGATCTTAACTGGATGTCTTCACATTGCCAGTCAGACTAAATGAAAATTCTTACAATTCCATCATATTCAATTTTATGGTTATCTTATTTATGTGCAAATAATTGCAATGTTGTCAACCACCTACATTTAAAACATATTGTTGAATCATCTGCTTTTATTTTTCCTGTGGGATATATGATATATGTAAAATGATCTGTAACAGGAGATGGGATAACGGCAGTTTAGCTCCAGAGCTGTGAGTTACCATTCCAAATGGACAGATCAGTGATAAGAGGTAAATGAATCCAAACAAACTGTCTCACATCTTCCATTTAAAGAGCATAATAGCTGTTAGAAATAAAAACAGTAATTGTGCTCCTGTTTTCACTGAGGACCAAGTCCTTAGATTTACAAGAAGGAACCATTTCAAGGTCCTCATCCAAACAGAATGATTTATTATATTCTACATCTGAGATTGAAACCTGGGTCTTAACATTTCTTAAATATATATTCCTTAACTCTGCAGTCATTATTTAGTACATAAACAAGCAATTATATATGGAACAAAGGGGTCATTGTTACTGTACACCCCCTGCTTGTAAATGTTTCATCCCCAAGATCCTAATTACACTTAGCAAGGGTACCAGAACTTGTCAGAGATTTAGGATACATGGCTACACTTAAAAGGCCATTGTGGTCATTAGCCTAGTAAACACTTATGAACCTATAAAACTATAGAAGGGAAATAATATTTATAAATTAAGATCTTCTAACTTTTAATTCTGTATAAAGTAATAGGGAATCAAACCCTAGGATTATTTTGCCATGATTTTTCATCCTTCAAAGTATAATCATGCCACATGTGGAGTCAGCCAAAATTTTCTTCCTTATAGCCAACTATCTAAAAATAACTAATGTTATTCCATGCTTCTGAAAACTTTTTAGATAACCATGATTCAGGTATACAGGGAACAGTAAAATGTTTAATGAACTCTGCAGAGACATTATATTCATGTTTATAATTCATCGCCTATTTGCTCCAGATGTCTTGTCTATTGCCTGATCTGAATTCGATAGTTTTTCTCCAAGATACAATATTTAATTGGAAGATACATGTCCACACTTTGACCAAACTGTGTGGTTACAACATTTTGTGAAACTATAAAGTGTGTCCTATTTTTTTTGCTAGCCTTTCCTTTTTCAACACAAGAATATTATTCTATCTTCTCTGTGGTCTTAGATACTAAGCTGGTACTTTAAAACGTAGTTAAATAATATTCTGTGTTCTTCTTAATCATTTAATGGGTTTCTATTGGAACATTGAATTTTCAATTGTTCGAATCACTAAAGGTCAACCTTTAATGATCGAACAATTGAAAATTCGAAGTCTTCAAAATAAACATTAAAAAAAAAAAAGGAAAGGGTGTAGGCAGGGGGACAAGACCCCCTGTACTCCCCACCCCCCTGCTACTTAAATATACCAACTCCAGGATCATGCTACAGTGTTAGAAAGGGATATCTTCCCTTTCCTCACCGTAGTTCTTTAAAGTGCGATCTCGGAGTTGGTATATTTAAGTAGCAGGGGGTGTGGGGGGTGCTGGGAGGCTTGTCCCCCTGCTTTAACCCATCAGGGTATGTTTTCTTTGTTTGCTTTTTTTTTTTTTCTAAATTTTAAAGTTGCAGAACTTCGATCATATGGTGTCAACCATATGGTATTCGAAGTTCTGTAACTTCGATTTTGTAATATGTAACCTCATTTCAACACTTGCCAAGAATCGATCTGTAGCACATTATATTCTGCAGTGAAAATATATTTTGAATTGGGTGGAGAAAAGACTTGAGCTTATTACAACCTTTTTATGTAGCCTTTACACCTCATATACAGCAGTTCATATATATTGTGAGTCATAGTTGCTTGTGATAACATTCATTTGCAAAATGGAAGACTGTGGACACTTGTAATTAATTACTAAATACCTGTTTCTATCATGTGTGGAGACACAATTCAAAAGTGTTGCATTTATATCTTTGCCTCTGGATGTTTCTAGTATTAGCAGCTTCTATTAAACTTATAAATAGTGAAATTCTTTGTAATCCTAGATTCTGGAGGCAGAATCTGTCTGCCCTTTTGTTCATATCATCACTTAATCTAATGTTTCTGCTATACAATAGAAATTTTCTTCTCGGTAGCAGTCTGTGCAAGCTGTGTAATCTGCGCAAGCTGAGGTCAAGATTCTTCTGTTTCTTTAAGTTGAGTGTTAACCCCAATGTATTATCTCAAAGAACCTTGATTCCCTGTTTATGTACCTAGGGAAAGCTATGGGCTAGGCTTGTAAAGGCTCAAGGGCCATTAGCCTAGTGCACATTTATGAACCTATATATATATATATGCTTATTGCAGTTTCTTCTTCTAAAGTTTGTCTTTTCTTCTGTTTGTAAAATCAAATTTCCATATGATTATTCAGTACATGGAATAAACCATCAGCCATATCCGATTCATTCTTGACACTATTAATATTCGCAAAACTATGGGGATTTTCCAGTCGGGAGTCTTTAAACAATTTTGACATACCAGCAGTTTATCTGTCCATACAGTCAATATCTGATAATTTATCATTCTCTTTTATTTCTTTATTAATTTAAAGTTATCGGAGATGGAGTTTTATCCTTAAGGTGTTCCATTACGATATTTACAATTAAAAAATCTGCTCATTTTCATGAAACGTATTTGATACATATTATTTAAATAAAGGTAAAGAGATGTGAAAAAGTTATGTTACCTACAGTGCCAGTGTTGAAACAGGTAGCACACTCACCTTTGGTGCAGAGGGCTGTTTGCTCTATTCCCATACCAAGAACAATAAAAACTAACACTGCAGGGCAAGGTAAGGTGGATGCTGCAGCCCCAAATGTGTCATCTTTCAGATGACATATTAAACCAAGCCCTATCTGCTTGACTTAATAGTAGATCAGGTGGGTGTAAAAGATCCCACAGCACCTATCAAAAAGAGTAGGCATCCCTCATTTATTTATAAAAATAATTCTTATTTACACAATCTATATATATTTACAAATAGTTACAAATGCACAAATATATAGATATACAAAGCTATTTACACAATCATACTAAATGTTCATCTCTGTTACACCCGAACTCCTTTTCCATAAGCACCATCTGATTTTACTTAACATTGTTGCCAAAATCCATTTTATATTAAACATAATTTAATTTATTATTTCATTCCATATAACCCATATAACATAAAATAACTTTGTATCTATTTTTAACATATTTTTTACTTCTATTCTTACAACATCCACATTTAATCATATCCATATTTATTTTATCCACTTCTTTTATATTCTTGAAACAATCTTCTTTACATAGTTTTCCCCTTAACTGTTTTACTCTGTTACATTTCAAAACACATGTTCCATATTTTTTTCTTCTTGACAATATAAACATATTCTGTCACTTTTCTTTTTATATGGCATACTTCCTTTACATGGTGATTTATCTGTTACTAGTCTCCACAATAAATCATGGCATTCTACTTTCTGATTACACCATTTATTTCTTATGTTTATAGCTTATTTTTTTTGTATTTGTTAGATTTTTCCCATGGTTTTGCATAGTAATGCTTTATCACTACATAGGTTCATAGGTAGGTACTGGGCTATTGGCCCAAGGGTCTAAGTAAGCCTAGCCAACAAGGTTCCCTGGCTTACGCCACCCAAGAAAGTTATTTTCCTGTGCCCCTGTTGAACAGTGCCACAGAACTGATCCCCGGGGTGTATTTCCTATTTCCTATCCACTCATCAAGATTTTTTTTGAAGAATGCTAATGAGGAACTCTGCTTGACATAGATGGGTAGCTTGTTCCAGGGTATGGAAAGTCTCTGGGACAGGAATCTATCCCTCCAGCATGTCTTGTTTATTGTGGTGACAAGGTTTAGGTCCATAGAGCATGTAGCTCAGAGAGACTGGGATTTCTTTAGGTGTAGCATGTCCAGCAGCTCTGGGTTTGACATAGCTTTATATGTTAGGCAGAGATCACCTCGGAGCAGGCAATATGCTATGGAGTATAGTTGGAGTTTTTTGAGATGGTCAGTGTAGGGCATCTGTTTGAGCCCAGTAATCCACTTTTTGAGGTACTTCTGTGGCCTTTCCAGCTGCACAGATGTCTTGTGAGGTGCATTCCAAAAGGGGCATTGTATTCTATAATGGGTCTAATGAGTGTCGAGTAGAGGGGAACAATGGCCTCTTTTTTCCTGGATGAGAACCCTTTTGTGATGAGGTGTGCCACATAGAAGGATTTCCTGACTACTGTGGTGATGTGATGATCAAAGGAGAGACTACTGTCTACCTGGGTCCCAAGGTCTCTTATCACACATTCACCATTAAGTAGACTGCTGCCTATGTGGTAGTTCATGGGTACAGAGTTTTAACCAAAGGGGATGACAATGCACTTTTTGGCATTGAGCTTGAGGCCATGGCTCTGACACCAGGCATCTCTCTCAGTGAGGCCCTTCTGTAGGATGTCCACATCATGTGGGGACTCGACTATGGCTCCTAGTTTGAAGTCATCTGTGAACTTCATTAGCCAAAAACCTTCTAATTTAGCCTGTACTTCAGAGCAGTAGATACCAAATAGGAGAGATCCCAGGACTAAACCCTGTAGTGCTCCACTTGTCAGAGGTTTGAAGTCAGATTTGGAGTCTGCAACTTTTATAGTGCGGGTTCTGTCAGTGAGCCACTTAGCAACCTGTCGTATGACGTAAGGATTTATACCTAGTTTAGTGAGTTTAGCTATAATTCCAGAATGGGGGATGGTGTCGAAAGCCTTGGCGAGGTCATGATAGGGTGTGTGAACCACCTTACCCTGGTCTACGGCTTTGCTGACTGCCTCAAAGAAGTTGATCATGTTCAGGAGGCATAATCTGCCTTTCACAAACCCAAACTGGGTGGGGTCCTGAGTTTGGAGGTTACTAATGTCTTTGTTTTTTATGAGTTCCATAATGATATGTTCCATGGCATTACAGACCAGACTTGTCAGGCTAATAGGGAGATAGTTCCTGGGATCAGTAGTGACTCCCCCTTTGTGGAGTGGGATAACTGTTGCTGTGTGCCATTCAGTGGGCACAAAGCCTGATGTGAGGCTATGACTGAACATGGTGCTTAGGTGGGGAGCCAGTTCATTCAGACATTCATGTAAAATGCAGCCTGGGATGTTGTCCAGTCTCATGGATGCTGTGTTTTTGGCTTTAGAGAGTGCAGCTTTTACCAGCATAGTTGTGATTACAGGGACTCTGCATTCTTCCTGTATAGATATGGGCCTTTTAGGGGGTGAGAGGGGGATAAAGTTAGCACTGAACGTATCTGCCAGGATGTTGGCAATATCAGTTGGTTCTGTAATTTTCGTGCCATTGTACTGTAACTCAGAGTAGATCTGAGTGTTTCCACTGAGATTCTTGACATAGCTTTAGCATGCTTTGTGCTTCTTCTTAGAATCAGTGCCGATTTTGTATTCATAGCTAGCTTTTCTTATACCATTATATTTTTTTATTCTCAACTTTTATTTTCAACAAAAATATTTTCTTGGTAACATTTTATTTTTTTCATTTATACACTCTTTTCTCTTTTAATCCCTTTTGGCACACACCAAAAGTTAAACCTGCAGGAATACTGAAAAGATAGGAATAGCTTATTGTACAACTACAAGACAACTCCTTGCAAACAGGTGGTGTGACTTATATTTATATAACCTTACTACTAATCTCTTATCTTTTACATTCATCCACTTTAACACTTTTTAGAAATGTAATGAACAGCATATACCACTGGGTTATTTAACCCTAAACCTCCTTCTTTCGTTACAAAACTTCTCTTTTTACTGGGTTTTATCTAGAACCCCATATAAATGAATATATATATATATATATATATATATATATATATATATATATATATATATATATTTATATATATATATATATAAATCCTTTTCAAATACTGTTGGTAACATAAATACATTTTTGAAGTATGCTGTTTTTTCCTGTCAGAACTTAATCAAACACATTTTTTTCTGAATGATAGTGTATATGTTCTCTTGAAAAGACAGATTTGTTGTATTTATTCTAATGTTTTTTCCAATTGAATTCTACTTAAATCTTTATTCCCAGATCTTATAACTAACATAGGAATTTCATTTATTGTCAAATATTCATCCCCAATCTTTACTACAGCACCTAAATCTTAGTTTTCTTTTTATATTAAGCTATCTCTATCACCTGTATACTCATTTGTGCAAATTATTTCTTTTATCCAAATGTTGCTTTTTACAATTATTTGTGCAAGTTATTACTTCTTTTATGCCAATGTTGTTTTTTTGCAATTATTATAATGTCATCTGCATATTTTAGGCAAACTGAATTTCTTAACTCTTCGGGTATTATATACCCCACCTCCTTCATTTTTTAATTTTATTTCACATACTATTGTATTCATAACTAATGTAAAGAGTATACAGCTCTTGCCTGCCCAGAAAACCACAGTGAAAAACTTCTCTAAAGCAAATTTCACACTCCTCAAAACTGAGGTGGAATCCTTCAAAGCCCCAGAGCCTGTGGAAAATACAGCCTAGACAGAAGAATTCTTTATAAACACATTCTATGAACACCTTCAGGAATGCATGGATCATGCAATCCCAAATAAAACCAAGACCCAATCCTCCAAAGGCAGACGTCCTGTCTGGTGGACCCCAGCCATAAACAAACTATACAATAGAAGGAGGAAGCTACTACATGATAGAGCAAAATCCCAAAAAGGGAAGGCATCTCTGATCAGTATTAGCAAAAAACTACGGGCAATCATAAAATCATCTAAGACCAGCTTCGAGAGAAAAATTGCACAGGACACTAAGGATAATCACAAGGCTTTCTTTAGTTATGTTAGGAACCTGGGTGGGAATTCCCAGATACGCTCAGAATTACTCCAAAATGACAAAAAATACATCAAACCCACAGACCTTGCCAACATCCTAGCTGACAGGTTCAGCGCAAACTTCTCCCCCCCCTCCCCACCAAAAGGGCAAATATCTATCCCAGCAGAGTGCTGCCCCCCCTGACATCTCAGATGCTCAGGTAAAAGCCGCCCTCTCCAAAGCAAAAAACACAGCATCAATGGGACCAGATGTTCTCCCGGGCTGCGTCCTACATGAACTCCAAGAAGAGCTAAACTCAAACATAAAACTACTGTTCAATTTCAGCCTTACTACAGGATATGTACCCAATGAGTGGTGTACAGCAACAGTGGTCCCTCAACGGATCCTGGAAACTATCGCCCCATAAGCCTGACTAGCTTGGTCTGCAAAGCTATGGAAAGAATCATCATGGACCTCATAAATAAAGATATCAGGGACCTACAGACACTGGATCCTACCCAGTTCGGCTTTGTTAAGGGCAGATCCTGCCTATTAAACCTGGTTGATTTCTTTGAAACAGTCACCAAGGCCATTGAAGAGGGGAAGGTGGTCCACACAGCTTACCTGGACCTCGCAAAAGCCTTTGATACAATACCCCACTCTGGCATTATAGATAAGCTCACCAGCTTAAATATAAACCCCTATGTCACTAGATGGGTTGCAAACTGGCTCAAGGACAGAACGCACATGGTTAGAATTGCTGGAGCCATGTCAGACTCCAAACCAGTTACAAGTGGCATCCTACAAGGCTCAGTCCTGGGACCTCTCTTGTTCGGTATATATTTCTCAGAGGTACAGACCAACACGGAAGGACTGTGGCTGACCAAGTTCACAGATGACTGCGAACTGGGCACCATAATCAACTCTCCAACTGACACAAGCATCCTCCAAAAGGGCCTCATAGAAACAGACAACTGGTGCCAGAGCTATGGCCTCAAGCTAAATGCCAAAAAGTGTATAGTCATCCCCTTTGGCAAAAACAAAGTGCCTACAAATTGCCACATAGGTGGTAGTCCATTAAGTACAGAAGAAGTAATTAGGGACCTGGGGACCCAAGTTGATAGCAATCTCTCATTTGACAACCACGTGGCCAAAGTGGTTAGAAAAACATTTTATATAGCTCACCTAATCATGAAGGGATTCACATCTAGATCGGGGGAGGTCATCATGCCTCTTTACTCATCCCTCATCAGGCCCATAATTGAGTACAGTGCCCCTTTTGGGATGTACCTTACCAGACAGCTGCAGCAACTGGAAAGACCCCAAAAGTACCTCACCAAGAGGATCAAAGAGCCCAAACAGTTGCCATATGCTGCCCGGTTAAAGAAACTCCAGCTCTACTCAGTGGCATTCCGCCTGCTCAGAGGCGATCTGTGCCTGACGTATAAAGCCATGTCCAACCTGGAATTAATGGACATGCTGCACCTCAGAAAATCCAAATCCCATCGAGCTATGTGCTCAAGAGACTTGAACCTCAGCACTGAAATAAATAGGACATGCTGGACGGACAGCTTCATAACCCAGAGGCTCCCTTCACTCTGGAATAAACTCCCAGTCCAGGTTAGGCAGAGTCCCTCATTGACTCTCTTCAAGAGGAATCTTGATGAGTGGATGGGAGATCGTAGGTTTAACCTGGGTATCACTTCTGTGTCACTGTTAGACAGAGGCAAAGTATACTAACCTCGAAAAAGGGCATAGCAAAATACATTTAAAATGGGTGGCGAAAGCCAAACATATTCTGGCTAGGCTTATAAATGCCCTAGGGCAGATAGCCTTGTATGAACCTATGAACCTATGAACACCTCATTGGGCATCCCTGTCTTACTTCACTCTTCATGTGTACCTCTTGGTTTAACCCACCATTTACAAATATCTTTAGTAATACTATATGCTGACATGCATAATTTTACAACTTTCTTTCTTATATTCTTTTTTTATTACCCATAAGATTTCATGTCCAATTGTATTAAATGCCTTATTATGGTGTGTCATGATTTTCACTTCTTTTCTCCTCCTGATATCACCCACAGTTTCTCTAAATTTCATTAATACTTCTTGACAACCCTGTCCATTTATACTATATAAACATTTATGTTCATAATATTTTCCATTTTAGTTTCAAATTTCGTTTTTATTGTTTCGTAAAGATCTTATAATCATTACTATTCTGTATTATTGATCTCCCATTTTTAATTATCTTCTATCTTCCTTCGTCGATATGAATTTAAGTATTCCACTAGACAATTCTTTTTACATAAAACCTTCTTTTAACCATTCATTCAAAATCTTTAAAAATATATATTTTTTGCCAATCCCTTAATTTTTATATATTTCATACCATATTCCATCTGGTCCTGCAGCTGAATCTATATTTACTTGTCCTGATACTTTCTCTAGCTCATTTAAAGAAATTTCCTTTTCAAACTCTTTATTCTTTTTTTCTGTTCTCTTTTGTACTTTCAATATTTTTTCCACTACCTTCTTTTTTCTTTAAACATTTCTTTTACATATTGTACTATACAATTCATAATCTTTTCCTCAGTTGTTTTTATTTCTCCTTTTACATTTTTTTATTTCTCTCATTACACTACCATCTTCCTTTACTAATCTGCTTAAATAACTCAATGCTTCTTCTCTTTTTTCCTCATAAAATTATTGTTGCTTATATAACCATTCTTTTATTGTTCTAATTTATTTATTTATTTGTTTACTTATTTATTTCAAGTAGCCCACATACAGCAGAAGCAGGATAAATAAATGAATGCAAAGAATCAATCACAAAATCTTACTCATGTATATGAAGTGCATGACAGCCAAAATTATCAGAAAAAAAGAGAAATTAAAGAAATCTACAAGACTGTAGTCTACTAAAATATAAATATAAAATAGGTCTGTAGTATCCTTTATGGATCTAAATCAAATGTAAAGCAGCAGAAATAATACAGTGATACTCATTAAATTTCTAAAGTATATTCTTGAATACTCATATTCTAAAAATGTACTATTTCAAAGTTAATCAACAAAAGTATATAATTAAATTCCTTATTTAGTCAATAAGCATGAATACATCTCTTTTTAACCATTCTTTGGATAAAGTTGTCTTTGCAATGTTTCACTGAAAAGGGAGGGACAGCTTAATATAAAACTAAAAGCATACACCACCAGGTGGTGTAACACCCTTAATATCCCTAATAATAGTGATCAATGTCAGGTCAATAAATACAAAAAAATACATTAATGTAAATATATTCATGCATGCATTAAAGAATCATCTGTACTGAATAAGAACTTCCTTGAAATTAGAAGTATCCCCATGGATGCTGGACACCCTTCATACACGTGCACAGGAGAGGCCTTAGGTCAACTGGTGCCCTAGGCAAAAGGGCTCCACGACAATCCCCTACCACACCACTCGTTGCCCCCATCCTGGTCTACCTACACCAGATAAATACTGGAAAAGCACCCCTACTAGAGTGGCCACCTAGTTGGCCTATGCCTAAGGCCGGCTATGCACGTGCACTACTGTTTAATGATCAGAGTCAATTTATTAAATGCAAACTATATAACTGTAAATGTATTTACCCTTAATTAAAAAGTTATTATGCTTAATGTATAACTAATACAATTATTCTTAAGAGTTCAATAAATTAAAGAATAATTCAGTTTTATTACTGGTATGTTACAGAGTCCTTAAATTCTGTCAGTTGTTTGTTTCAGACAGTCATGATTGTTTAATATAGAATTATATAAATGAAGCCAGACTTAGTTATCATTCATACCTGAATGACTAGTGTGCGACTTCAAAAATAAATTATAATAAAGCACGTGCCTTAATCCAGACTCACAATTTCAAGCAGTAATCATGGAATTCCTAAAACAATAGCTAGTTAAATCAAACTTGTTTTTCTTAAAACATTCTGTTCTTAGTAAGTAAGCGCAATGCTGCATACACAAACTACTGCAGTACATAATAAAGTAGTACATAGCAAAACCAGAGTGTGAATTTCTGTAGCAAAAACTCTGAAAATAGCTACCAGCTGAATAGTGTGCCTTCCTGGAAGGAAATGTGTCATTCTTTGTAGTCAGGAAGGGACATAGAAAGATACACTTGTGCATTAAGAACTGGTTTCTGGATGGGAATAAAATACTCACTGCCAAGTGTTTATTATTGAATCAATTTAGCGTTCTTCAGGTTTAGTCAAAAGTATGGCCAAATGAAAGTTGGAAAATAGTATAATGTCTATGGGCCACTTCTCATGGAATTAATATGTTTTGTGACTTTCAGCTCCAAAAATGTCCATTTTGCAGTGTGGAATCTTCCTACTGTCGGAAAAGCAAGACTCGGTGACATAACACTAGCACAAATGTCAAGCTTGTTTATAACTAGTCCTTACCACTCCAATCTGATTTGAATGCCTAGAATCTGCTGACAAAACCCAGTAAATGAAGAAATCTGTTTCCCAAGTATGTAGGGTATCTTAGTTTAGCAGAAATAAGGTCAAAATCAGCAATGCTAATATTGCTGATTCTGTAGGAAAGAGTCAGGATGAGTGATGAAATAGCATTAAAAAAAACAGCAAAAACACCAACAGTACAATAAAAACAATGGTTTAAATTAAATGGGGCATAAAATAATAGTAAAATAAAAAATAAACAAATTATTTTAGCATTCCTAGAGCAATGCAAAACAATAAATTTCAATGTGGGGGCAGAGTATGCATTTCATAGAAATGCATGTCTTTGACTTAGTTTTCAGACTAGTGCAATTCAATGACTACTGTGTGATCTCAGAGTGTATTTAGAGATGCAGGGACATGGGGAAAACACTGGTGATTTATCTTGCAGTGATTAGTGGAATAATCACTCAATAAAAGTTTATTTTACTGAAAACATGCAAAATCATCTTACCCTTATGAAAATGGCATCACAGCTCCAGTGAAAGGACGGTTGTATCACATTGTTAATTATCCAGCAATAGTGCATGCTTATGCATGGTACCACCAATTAGCACTCAGGAATGCATATGCAGTGTGCATGTCATAATTGCTTATCATGTAGGAATGCATATGCAGCAAAACTGAAAACTTTGCTCAGCAGGCAGGAATGCTTAAACAGCAAACATGGAGTCATTGATGATTATTTCAATAATTGGTTAAGCTTCTGGTGTCATTCAAAGGAGATCCAATATCTATCTGCCTGGGATAACATGATCGACAAACCAAGATGCTTTGTAAGAGATGGTTTGAACCTGTTGCCTCTGGGATTCAGGTTACTGGCTAAGGCTCTTGCCACCCCTATAGTGCCTTTTTGAGGCAAGGTTCAAAGGACAAAACTAACACCGTAATGGGTACAAGCAAGCAAAATCTGAAGTTAATGCTACTCGATGCAAGAAGTCTAAACCTTAAGATGCAGTCTCTCAAGGCTCTCCTAAAAATGGAGAACATCGATATCTGTGCAGTAATTGAGACCTGGTTCGAAGCTCCAGAGAGCACCCCTGCAATACCAGGCTACAACTCATACCACACTTTTCGGCCATCAAACCAGGACCGAAACACTAAAGGTGGAAGAGTGTCCATATTCACCAAGGATATTCACACCTCCAGGCTGATTGCCCAACACAATGCATCTGAAATTCTCCAGGTGCAACTAACACTAGGAAAGACTGCAATATAAATTATAGCTTGCTACAGATCCCCCCCGCACCATGCCCCAAGATTCCCACTACACCTTTCTAAACATACTGGAAAATATTAAGCTATAACCAAACACCCTAATACTAGGTAAATTCAACTCCCCTACCATTAACTGGGAAAACTACTCCTGTACCAACACCTTTGCTCAACGGTTCTTGGAATTCATAAATTCCAATGCCCTAGAGCAACTAATTCATAGTCCCACCAGGGGTACCAATATTCTAGATCTGGTTATTATCAACATGGGAGATTGATGCTCCACACCAGTGATCACCCCCTCGTTGGTCAGATCAGACCATAAGCAAATCACCCTTGACATCCACATCCCCCCCCCCCCCGCTTTAAGGAAACCTCTGTAAAAACTTCTCCAAAGCCAACTTCATGCTTCTTAAGTCAGAAGTAACAAACTTCATGACACCCATGCAGATGGGAACTGGATGTTCAACTGTTGAATCCTACACTAAAGTGCTGTATGAGCATATTCACTTCTGCATGGACCAAGACAGTCCAAATAGAACCAAGATGCTGTTCTCTAAAAAAAGGAAGCCTATCTGGTAGTCCCCTGCCATAAACAAGTTGTACAACAGAAGGAAAAAAACTGTTGCAGAAAAGAGGAAGAACCCAGGATTCAAAAATCTCCCTCACCAGCCTCCGTAGAAAGCCGAGATCACACATAAAATCATCCAAAACTAGTTATGAAAACAAAATTGCCAAAGATTCCATAGAAAACCACAGAGCCACAATGCATTCTATAGCTATGTCAAAAATCTAAATGGCAATACTCAGATCTGCTCTAAGCTACAGCAGAATGGCACTAGATATACTGATGCCAAGGATATTGCCAATATCCTGGCAGATTCAGTGCCAGCTTCACCCTCCTCTTACCCCCTAAAGGGCCCAACTCAATACCGAAAGAATGACAAATTCCAGTAATCACGGCCACTCAGGTAAAAACTGCACTCTCCAAAGCCAAGAAGACAGCATCCATGAAGCCAGATGAAATCCCGGGCTGTGTATAGCATGAACTACAAAATGAACTGGCACCTCACCTATGTGTCATGTTTAATCATAGCCTCACCCCAGGCTTCATGCCCACAAAGTGGTGCACAGCTAATATACCCCAACACTTGATTGCCCAGCAGGGCAAGGCTCTTTATCCACCCCTCACCAACCAAGTGACTAAGCAGCTCACCCTACTATTCAGGCATGACCAAAGGGCAACTTCAGGTGTACTCTCCAGTCCAGCTGGTGAACCTAGGTATCCTGAGGCAATGTTACAACTGCCTCATGTACACAGACAGCTCTCTCCTCATACCACAAAACATTAACATATGCGAGAGATGCAATTATACAGCCAAACTGGAGGCGAAGGTCTCTCCACCCAAGACTGGAACAGACAGTCATGAGGAGAAGATTAACACTTGCACCACACCTCCAGCCTCACATAGACCTACTAAACCAGCACTGGAAAAAATGCACATAAATACACAAAATCATACTCGGAGGCTCTAAATAAAAACCTGCAAAAGCAGACACCCAAAAAACCTGCACCTCCTGTCACAAACCAGACAACACATAAAACACAAAATCAATGTGGTGCACAATCACAACCCTTAAGGTGAAATAACATACCTAACACACTAGTAATAGGTGACTCTGTAGTCAGGCACACTGACGCCACACTCACTAGGCTGGACAAGGCGAAGGTTACTGTTATCTGCCTGTTGGGACCCAGAATTCACCACATAACACAAGTACTCAGGTCACTCCAGAACAAGTACAAATATGACTCTGTCATTGTTCATGTTGGTGTGAATGACCTAAGACGTACCTCCCTGGACTACATGAAAAGAGACATGGAAGAGCTCTCTGATCATGTAGCCCAGGCAGGAATGACCCTGACCCTGAGTAGCATCCTGCACTCACCAAGAATGATACCTCAGTATAAAGAAATCAACAACTGGCTAAGCTTCTGCGGTCATTTAAAGGGGATCCAGTGTCTTTCAGCCTGGGATGACAGGCTCGACAAGCCCCGTTGCTTCGCAAGAGATGGCTTGCACTTGTCACCCCTTGGCTTTCAAATACTGGCCAAGGCTCTTGCTGCCCTCATAGTGCCGTTTTTAGGCAAGGCTCAAAATTCAAACCCACCTCCGTAAACAGCACAAGTAAAAAAAATGAGGGTTATGCTACTCAACACTAGGAATTTAAATCTCAAAATGCATGTGCTCGAAGCACTCCTAAGTATGGAGAACGTTGGCAGCTGTGCAATAACTGAAACCCGGTTCAAGGCTCCAGAGAGCACTCCAGCACTACTGGGCTATGACTCCTACCATACATTTCGGCCACAAAACACGAAACGAAACACAAAAGGAGGGGGTGTATCCATATTCATCAAGGATACCCACACCTCCAGGTTAGTGGTGCAGCATGATACCTCTGAGATCATCCATGTGCAACTAACATCAGGCAAATCTGCAATGCAAATTCTGGCCTGCTACAGATCACCCTCCATGATCCAGGACCACCACTCTGCCTTTCTGGAGACACTGGAAAACATAAAGATCCTACCGAACACCCTGATATTGGGTGATTTCAATTACCCTACCATTAAATGGGAAAACTACTTGAGTACAAACTCCCAGGCTCGGTGCTTCCTGGAATTTATCAACTCAAATGCCCTGGATCAGCTGGTAAACTCCCCTACCAGAGGTGACAACATATTGGATGTGGTCATCACCAACATGGGCGACAGGTGTTCCGCACCGGAGGTCAACCCATCACTGGTTAGATCAGGTCATAAACTAATCACTCTGGATGTCCATACCCCACCACCACCCCAAACCAAGGAAACCACAGTGAAAAACTTTTCTAAAGCAAACTTTACCTTAATTAAGGCAGAGGTGGTAAGTTTCACAGCCACTATGCTAAAGGATAACACTGCCCAAGATGCATAATCCTTTACAATTGCACTCTATGAGCACCTACAAGGATGCATGGATCATGCCATCCCTAGAAAAACCAAGACTCATTCCCCTAGGAGAAGGAAACCAGTCTGGTGGACCCCTGCCATAAACAGGTTATACAACAAAAGGAGGAAACTAGTTCAGAAAAAAAAGCAAATCCCAAGAAGGAAAGACATCCCTGATCAGTACCAGTAAGAAACTAAGGTCCCTCATAAATTCATCCAAGGCTAACTTTGAAAGAAAAATAGTCAAGGATTTGAAAGATAACCACAAAGCCTTCTTTAGCTATGTCAAGAATCTAAGTGGTAACTCGCAGATATGCTCTGAGCTAGTGCAAAATAGCACAAAATAAACTGAACCTACTGATATTGCCAGCATCCTGGCAGATAGATTCACTGCAAACTTCACCTCCCTCTCACCTTCAAAAGGGCCCACAACAATACCAGAAAAGTGTAGTGTCCCAGAAATCACAGAACCACAGGTGAAAAACGCCCTTTCAAAAGCCAAAAACACAGCATCAATAGGGCCAGATGGTGTCCCAGGCTGCGTCTTGCATGAACTACAGAACAAACGAACCCCCCACCTAAACATTGTTCAACCTCAGCCTCTCCACAGGCTATGTGCCCATAGAATGGCGCACAGCAACAGTTATTCCACTCCACAAAGGAGGGGCCACAACTGACCCTGGTAACTATCACCCCATAAGTCTGACTAGCCTGATCTGCAAGGCTATGGAGTGCATCATCATGGAACTCATTAACAAAGACATTGGGAACCTCCAAACACTTGACCCGACCCAGTTCAGCTTTGTTAAGGGCAGATCTTGCCTACTAAACCTGATTGACTTCTTTGAGACAGTCACCAAGGCCATAAATGAGGGAAAGGTGGTTCACACAGCCTACCTTGATCTCGCCAAGGCCTTCAACACCATTCCTCACTCTGGTATTATAGAAAAACTCACCAGCTTGAACATAAACCCCTATATCACAAGATGGGTTGCCAATTGGCTTACAGACAGAACTCACACAGTAAGAATAGCGGGCTCCAGGTCCGACTCTAAACCAGTCACAAGTGGTGTCCCGCAAGTCTCGGTCCTGGGACCCCTACTGTTTGGCATATACTTCTCAGAAGTACAGGCAAACACAGGAGGACTTTGGCTAACAAAGTTGACTGATGACTGCAAACTGGGAGCCATAATTGACTCTCCGGCTGACACGGACATCCTTCAAAAAGGCCTTACTGAGACAGACCCCTGGTGTCAAAGTCATGGCCTCAAGCTAAATGCCAAAAAATGCATAGTCATCCCATTTGGGACAAACAAAACACCCATGAATTACCATATAGCTGGCAGACCCCTTACTAAAGAAGAGGTAATAAGAGATCTGGGGACCCAGGTAGACAGCAATCTCTCCTTTGACAATCATATTACCAAAGTACTTAGGAAATCCTTCTATATGGCCCATTTAATTACTAAAGGGTTCACATCTGGAAATAAAGAGGTTATAGTGCCCCTCTACTCATCACTCATCAGACCCATCATAGAGTACAATGCCCCATTTGGGATGTACCTCACAAGACACTTCCAACAGCTGGAAAGACCACAAAAGCACCTCACCAAGAAGATTTCTGGCCTCAAACATATGTCCTATGCAGCCCGACTGAAAAAACTGTGGCTGTACTCAGTGGCATATTACTTACTCAGAGGTTATCTCTGCCTGACTTACAAAGCCATGTCCAACTCAGAATTGATGGACGTGCTCCACCTAAAGAAATCCAAGTCACTGCGAGCCATGCAATCTAGTGAGCTAAACCTCGCCACATCAATCAATAGAACATGCTGGAGGGATAGATTCCTGTCACAGAGACTCTCCATACTTTGGAATAAAATTCCTAACTACATTAGGCAGAGACCCTCACTAGCACTCTTCAAGAGAAACCTTGACGAGTGGATGGGTAACAGAAAATACACCCCTGGGATCACTTCATTGGCTCTGCTTGACAGAGGCTCAATTAATTAATCAATGGGGCAGCGAAAGCCGACACACTCTGGCTAGGGTTATAAATGCCCTCGGGCAGATAGCCTAGTACCTACCTATGAACCCATGAACCTACAGTCATCCCACTCCACGAGGAGGGATCCACTTTAGATCCCAGGAACTACCGTCCCATCAGCCTGACGAGCCTGATCTGCAAGGCCATGGAATGTATTATCATGGAACTTATAAGCAAAGACATTGGCAACCTTCAAACACTGCACCCCACCCAGTTTGGGTTCGTGAAGGGCCAATCTTGTCTCCTGAACGTGATCGACTTCTTCGAGTCAGTCTCCAGAGCCATGGACAAGGAAAAGGTGGTTCACACAGCCTATCTGGACCTCGCCAAGGCCTTCAACACCATCGCCCACAATGGAGCCATAGATAAACTTACTAAGTCAGGCATTAATTTCTACATCACTCGATGGGTTGCAAACTGGCTTACTAATAGAACACATACTGTAAAAGTAGCCGACTCTAAATCCAGCTCCAGACAAGTGACAGTTGGTGTGCTGCAGGGTTATGTCCTGTGACCACTCTTGCTTGGTATCTACTTCTCTGAAGTACAGGCCAACACTAAGGGACTTACAAAGTTCGCAGATGACTGCAAGCTGGGAGCCATTATTGAATCCCCAAATGATGTGGACATACTACAAAATGGCCTTACTGAAACAGCTGCCTGGTAGCAGAGCCATGGGCTCAAGCTAAATGCCAAAAAATGTATAGTTGTCCCCTGTGGGAAAACCATGTACCTGTGAACTACCACATAAGTGGCAGTACGCTAAACACCAAAAGTGTGATAAGAAACCTAGGGAAACAGGTGGACAGTGGTCTCACCTTTGATAACCACATAGCCACAACAGTTAGAAAATCCTTCTACGTGGCACACCTCATCACTAAGGGCTTTTCATCGAGAAAAAATGAGGTCATTGTCCCTCTGTACTCATCCCTCATTAGACCCATTATAGAGTACAATGCCCCATTTGGTATGTACCTCACAAGACATCTGCAGTAACTAGAAAGGCTGCAGAAATACCTCACAAAAAGAATCACAGGCCTAAAGCAGATGTCTTATGCTGACTGTCTAAAGAAACTCCAGCTATACTCTGTCGCATATCGCCTACTCAGAGGCGAT
This sequence comes from Protopterus annectens, assembly GCF_019279795.1. NCBI lineage: Eukaryota > Metazoa > Chordata > Ceratodontiformes > Protopteridae > Protopterus > Protopterus annectens. The sequence continues at coordinate 1,824,537,007 of NC_056743.1, read as the reverse complement.
CTCTGCCTAACATACAAGGGCATGTCAGACCCAGAGTTGTCGGACATGCTAGACTTAAAGAAATCCCAATCCCTCCGAGCCACACACTCCAGGGATCTTAACCTTGTCATCACGATGAATAGAACATGCAGGGGTAGGTTCCTGACCCAGAGACTCCCCATACTCTGAAATAGGCTGCCCCATAATTGCTCATCTGTTAGAAATGCATGGTGTCAATGATCAATAGGCAAGCATGCATGTGCAGCAAGCAATGTGTCACTGCACAATAGGCAATCACCCTGTATTATCATATGGTGGACTTTGACCACCACACTCTCTTACTTATATATATTAACTGAACTGATTAATAAACCTTGAATAAAAATGAAGACATTCTTAAAGGGAAAATGTGACTTATACTACTGCTATCAATCATGAAAGGGAACAAATTCCATTAAAATAAGCTTTTTGTGCTGGAATTCCATGTATCTATGTTTACACAGATCTAGATCTCCAATGCATCATCTAGGATAATACTTGCAATGTGGCAAGAATTCATGCATACTTAATATCACTGGATAGAAATCAGGGAGGGCTACTGGTGCAGCTTCCAGGGCAGCTTAACAGAACAGACAAGAATGCATGTTTATTACATATAATATCTTTGCTAGAATAATCCGTTATTTATGGACATTGGGAAATGTCTCTGATAATCAGAAGTAAATTGACATTTTTATATTTCCTTGTTCTTGGTGATGTATCTGGGGCCTCAGTGATCTCAGAAAATATTAGTCAAATGAAAGTTGGAAAATACTATAATGCAAGGGGGCTATCAGGCTGTTTATTCTTTATGTTTTGTGGCCTTCAACTTCCATAATGTCCATCTTGTAATGTGTGATTTTCCTACTGTAGAAAATGTAAGGCAGTGTAATGGTACCATTATGACATTAAGGACAGAAGACAGAGGAGCTCTTAAGACACAGTTAAGTCTGTCTATCAAAGTAAGCAACCAGCTTGTGACTGTCTACACATGGCATTTAGAAGAAGTCATCAACCATATAGCCAGATGTCATCCAAACAGAAAATAAGTTAGGTGAATAAGGACGAAAAATGAATAACATGGCATCCATCTTAATACTGGACCACCAACTTTACCATAGCTCTCTTATCCAAATCATGACTTGTGAAAAAACAGCACATGCATAAAATTCAATCACTTTAATGAAAGGTGTGTTAAGAAAAGCATCCTATATTATTCATAGCTGGATCTCTGCTTATCAGATATACTTCTCATCTTGAAAACATGCCAGAAACTAATCATCTGACACAGGTGGGTCTATCACTCCACTTGACATTGCATTACTTGGGTGTGACAGGACTCATAATGGTGGTAATACCTCACAACAGTCCAGCTTTTGTCAGAATGTCCTAATTTTTGCCTCATATTTTTCATCTTTTCCTCATAAACTTTGACATTTTCTGGCAAATCAGTGAGAATTGAAGTCAGTAAATAATGACAAACATTTGGCTTTCAAACTTCATATCCTTTGGATATGCATGCTAACACAAATCATGTTATTCCAGCAACTTTCTAAGCTTATAAAATAAATATTTAAAATCTGTCCCTATTTTTGGACCTTTGTCCTCCCACTATTTTAGGCTTTATCCAGATTTCTTGCACTAAGAGGTTGAGAGGTATGCAATGTGCTTGAAGAGTGTCGTTAATGCATAACAACATTTTGCCATGCTTTGTCTCTAGCAAGCAAATCCCTATTCTCCCACCATAAGTCATGGAACACATCAAAAGCAATTATCTAAAAGCCTTACCATTGTCTATGTATACATTTCACCATGTAACAGTGTAGGTGCTGAGGAAACTGTGTATAGGCAAACCTCTAATCTCAGTTCATAAGTCATAGTCCTAGATGACTTCATTGGGAACTGGTTACTTGCCAATGACATCCATGCATGCCTCTCATCAAATAATTTTGATGCCACCATAGAGTGACAAATGTAGTGTCAGAAAAGTGTTACTTTACTAGATTTTGTCATCCTCGTTAGGTAATATCTCACATGCAGATGTCCTTTCCAATTGCGTCACTGACCATCTTCTCACTTTTGCCATTTGATACCATACTACACTGCAACGAATATAATATTTTGCTACTGATATAGCAATTCTAAATGAGATTTTTCATCAGTCACCAGTACTCTGTATGGTTCTGTCTTCCTATCTACTTCCTTCCTCTGAATGAAGCTGCATCCTAATTCACCCATGTTTTTCTGACTACTCTAAACAAATTTGCACTAATGAAGAAAAAATAAATTCATTTCTCCCCTAGCCTGGATAACTCCACATATAAAAAATAATTACCCTAGTACCACAAATAATAACCATAATAATAATCATGCCTTTGGAACTAGTATCATATACCCAAACACTTGCAATTGCTTCAAAAAGTCTGGTACATTATATAAGGCTATACAAATAAATGCCATCTTTGCTAGCAAAAAAATCTCATGTTACTGAACAAAAAATGAAACACACGTATAATCCCAAAACAAATGTATTTTGAAATTGGTTGACCGTCTTTTCCTCCCTTGTCACTTTTACATTGCCTACCCATCCTAATGACTAGATAATGCTTCTATTTTCAATAAATTCTTTACTTACTGCACTAATTCTGTATAAAAACTAATTTCCTCTAATACATCACTCTGTAAAATTCTCTGTTGTCATACCCTATGTCTATTTTACCAAATCAAATTTGGCTCATTCATTATTAATAGTGTCCCACATAAATTTCTTATCATCACAGCTTTGGCGATTACCTACCCTATTAACATATTAATAAATGAAAGAAAAGGTTTCTTACTGCTGGAAATAGTTGTGGTTCCTGTTGATCCCTCTACAAAAGGAAGGCTCATTCATAGGTTCTAAATAACTACCATTCGATTTCCCTACTTCGCCATTTAGAAATAATGGGGTGAAGTATGCATAAGATTTCTTAACTACGTTAACAATTACAACCTGGTGTATCACACTTAGTATGGATTTAAGACCAGCCATGTTACTAATCCAGCTCAACTTTGGGAAATACGTTGGAACAGTCTTTAAGGACTCACTGAAGATGTTGAACACTGCATCACATGATAAACTCATATGAACTCTTGAAAGTGTCAGGTTCTCCACATCTTATCAGATGTTTCTGCAGCTACCACAGCATTATGCCCCTGGGAGTAAAATGGAATAATGTTACGTCCACTCAGTATACATTTCTTATTGGTCCTCCAAGTTTCCATATGTGACTGATTTCTTTTTACAACATACTTAAATAACATGCGTGAGAATATCAAGATACTGTATGCATATGATTCCATGCTATGTCTTGTAAGTCTTTAAGCATTCTCAGCCCTTCTTACAAAAATCCGATTATATGCTTGAAATATGGCTGAATATTATGGACCTTATCTTAAATTCTAATTCATGTAGTAAATCATTATTTTTTCTCCAAATCCTCCCCCCTGTGTCAGCTTATTCATACAATTCTTAGATTTCTTTAGAGACTGCTTTTACCATGAATAAATCACATTTTATACCACTGCAAGTGAAAGTTTCCTTATTTTGGAGTGTGCACAGTTAGCTTATTTGGAGCAATCCTTTATAACCATTTCAGTTTCAATACTCAGATACATGAAACAAGCTGTCTTCTTCTTCGGTCTTTAGTTCACCATGCATCGATGATGCATTGGGCCACATGTTGGCTCCACTTTGTCCTATCAGCTGCTGCTGTTCCCAGGATTGTATAGGTATCCTGCTAGTGTCCATATGGTTAACATGACCAAACCAATGTAGTCTTCTTTCCATAATGATATTTGCAAGTTTCCATTGTTGCGTTCTTTCTCTAACACTCTCATGGTTAAGACGCATTTTGGGAATATTTATTTTTATTTATTTTACATTTGTTGACCGTGATAGTCCGACTGGATGCATGTCCATTTTCAGCGGAGACCCGGGGAGAAAAGCTCCAAGGGTAAGCAGATACAGCATTACATAATACCAGCATTACATATTACAAACAGACTATTTACAGAGATTACATAAGTAAGCAAGTTAAACAAGTTCCACAGGTTACAGTTAATCCTCAGCACAAGTCAGGATTAAATTAAATTACACAGTAAACTGGTTAACAGATTTTTACACATTCTAGAGAGAGTTAGCCAGGCTTGATACATTGACATAGCCAGTTAAGTGACAAATGTTGTTTGAGTCTAGTTTTAAATTGACCTAAGGTGGAAAGTAAGGTAATATCAGCTGGAAGAGAGTTCCAGGATCTACTTACAGAGTTTGCAAAGAGATAATCACCAGCTGTGTTATTAATTTTGCTAGTCTGAATTAGTAGTTTGTCAGAGGATTGAAGCAGTCTAGGATTGTTATAGGGGGTGATAATATTTTTAAATGCAGGAGTATTGTGCAGATTATAGAGGATTTTATAGGCAATAAAAAATTGGTTATACTGGATTAGGCTGGGTAGTTCAAGCCACCCAAGCTGATTTAGATTGATGCAATGATGTGTCCTAAAAGGCAGCCCAGTGGCAAGCCTGGCAATGTGGTTGTAGCAAATTGAGAGTTTGTTAAGGACAGTCTAGTTTAAATTCAAGAGTAGAGGGGATGCATACAGAAGGGTTGAAAGAAGGTGAGAGCGAGCTATTACAATTTTAGCTGGAGGGGTTAGGAAGGCTTTTATTCTGTAAAGTGACCCTAGTTTTTTATTGATGGTTTTGATAGTTTGGTTAACATGTAGGTCAAATTTTAGATTATTGTCTATGATGACACCTAATAGTTTTGTAGATGGGTCAGGGGAGATTATTGTGCCATCATTTGATTTTATGGTAAAGGTGAAAGTGGTAGACCTACGTGCTGGTGAAAATAACAGCATTTTAGTTTTTTTGGGATTTAGGATCAGACAATGTTCAGAAAGCCAGTTTTATATTGTATTAAAGGTGGTCTGGGTAGCTGACCATAACTCTACTGGAGATGTGGCTGAGCAAATCAGAGTAGAGTCATCAGCATATTGGATGCAGCTGACTTTTGGGATGACAGTATAAAGGTCATTAATGAAGATGGAGAATAGCAAGGGCCCTAGTATAGAGCCTTGTGGTACTCCAAGGGTGTTAGGTAGAAGGTTAGAGAGTTTGTTCTGCCAGAGGACAGCCTGCTGTCGACCATTCAGGTAGGATTGAAACCATTGGAGTGCTCCAATATCATGGAAGCAAGCTGTATAGACCCAAATAATTCCTAACAGAGTAAGCTAGGGTTACCCATGTCAGATAATATATTTTCCCAACTTTGTTGCACTCTCCTCATAGCTGTACTGATCTAGCTTTATCTCCTCATAATAAACTCAAACAAACTTACACCAGAACTGTTTAATTTGCTTTTCTACACTACTGTTTTACCTAGCATTGCCTTTCATAACAAGAACATAGTTGGCTAGAATTCAGTTACCTCCTTACATCACACACCAACTACACCCATCTCAAAAGTAATTTTACAAACCTACAAGTGTTTGACTAGCTTGTACAATCAACTGGTAAACTACTTAGAGTCTTAGAAAATCTATGCTTCACCTTGTCCACATAACTACAGTAATCAGTATTCAGTTTGTCTGAGTGTTCTTCTCTTGTTTTGGAAAGCTCTGCAATTAACTTCCTTCTGTCCTGAGAAACAAAGAAGGCAGACATAAATTCAAATCAGTAATGCATGAATCTTTGCAAAAATTTGGACATGCAACTGGGGCATTACGAGTTCTTACAACCCTTACTTCCTAGACATTATCTTATATTGTTCAGTTTGTCACCTAAACTCACATGATGCTGGGATATGTTCAGTTAGAGTATTAGTCACCTAAAAGACTCCCCTTTCTATATGTCCAGTTTTACAGCTCTACACTAAAATGTATTGTATTAATAACTGTGATTTCATTATTATTATGTCTGTCTCACTATTGCCCTTTTTCTCTGTGATTTGTTATGAACATCCTTACATCATTTCATTGTTACATAAATTATTATGGATATCATAATGTTTCACCCATTAACACAGACTTATTGTGAAGAAATTTTTTTTCTATGAACATCACTATGTTTTCTTAGCATGGCCGGGTGATTATTTTTGGTTTATCTCCATAGTACAGGAATGAAAATGAAATTTTGCAGATTGACATTGTCATTTATCAAATTCAAACACACAAACAAACAAACATAACAAACAAAATTAAACAAACAAATAAGCAAATGCACACAAAAAAAAGGTGTCATGCCTTACACACTATAGTCTGATCTAGATGAAGTTTCTTGGTACTCACATCTTCATTACAAAAGTCCATCCACACATTTATGATACCCCTCATAGGTTCCTAGGTAAGTACTGGCCTAACTGCTCTTGCAGGCCATTTTGAGCCTAACCAGTTTCCATTTTTGTACCTGAATTAACCTATCTCTTTGGTTAGAGATTGGCCTTACAAAAATCCTAGTCAATATTACATCTAATGAGAATAACTGGAATCATTCCACAGATAATATGATGGACCCATGCATGGAATAAAGCATTTCAAATTTGTGTCTGTCCATTAGTTATACAGGGGGTAGGCCTTGAGTAAATGTTCTGTTTTGTAGCCATAGATCCAAGCTATGCTTGAATATGGACAAGGATGAACTTCGTTTTACATGGATTAGGAGTCTGTTCCAGAGCAGTGGTAGCTTCTGCGAGATATATCTGTCCCTTCAAACTGTTTTGCTGATGTTGTAGAAGAGGTTTAGTTCCCTAAACTAAGTATTTCTGATGCGATTTGATTTGCTGATATGCAATAAATCCATCAGTAGTGGGTCGGAGGATGCCTTGTATGCAAGGCACAAGTAACCTCTTAGCTGTCTGTAGAATACCGAGTATAGTGACAGGGCTTTGAGTTAGTCCATGTAGGACATGCTATTTAGGCATTTTATCCTTTTAGTAAGGTATCTCTGTGGACAGTCCAGTTGTTGAATGTGTCTAGACAGAAACATGCCAAAATGGTAGACATTATATTCTATGACTGGCCTAATGAGGACTGAGAAAAAGGGGACAACAACATACCTAGATCTAGACACAGTCCCTTTATTTAAAAGCTGTGCAATATAAAGAGACTTTCATACAACAATGGTGACACATTTTTCAAAAGCTAGGTCAGTTTTCACATACGATCCCAAATCCCAAATAACTGGGTCAACTCTTATGGGGTATTGTCAATGTGGTAGTTCCTTACAGTAGATGACTTCCTAAAGGATACAATAATGCATTTTGGCATTTAGTTTCAGTCTACAATTTTGTCACCAGTTATGTATTTTGGACAAACTTTTCTGCAGGATGGCTAAGTCATTTGGGGATTCAATGACTGCTCCTAGTTTGAAGTTATCTGCAAACTTAGTCAGCCAGAGCCCTTTGGTATTGTTTTGGGAAAGTAGCTGGCAAACAGGAGAGGTCCCAGCACAAAACCTTGGGGGTCTCCACCAGTGACTGGCCTATTCATGGAGGTAACTTCTCCTATTTTGATGTCCTGCAACCTATCTGTAAGCCAGTTGTCAATCCAGCAGGTGACAAAAAAGTTTATTCCCATTTTATTTAGCTTTTCCACTATAACTTCATCCATTGTTTTGATATCCTTTTCAAAAAAATTCATCATGTTGAGTAAGCATGACCTACCCTTGACAGATCCAAACTGAGATGGGTCCATTGTTTGGAGGTTCCCTGTGTCCTGATTGATTAGTTCCATAAGTCTTTCTATGGTTTTGTATATGAGGCTGGTCAGACTTATTAGTCTGTAATTGCCTGGGCCCGTGGAAGGTCCTTCCTTATGCAAGAGAATGACTGTAGCTGTTCTCTAGTCTCTTGGTACTAAATCTGTATGGAGGCTGAGATTAAACACAGTTGTTAGAGGCTGGCTACATCATGCTATTTAAGATGCATGTGTTAAAGTAAAAAGAAAATCAAACAGTTTTGCTGTGTTTCTGCCTCTTTTTTTGTTTTTTAATATATGTTTCGGTGAAATGGTGGAGTTGTGAAGTATATTTTTGCAATATTTAAGATGCATCCAGGGATATTGTCAGGACCCATCAATTAAATATTTTAGCTTTTGATAGCACGTTTAGGATTTGGTCTTATGTGACATAGTTGGAGATAAACTAGTTTCAGTTATAACTTATGGGACAGATGGAGGGGAGAGAGGGGTAAAATTAGAGCTAAGTTTATCAGCCAGTAGGTTTGCAGTATCTTCAGCCTTAGTGTAGATAACATCTTTCACAGTCAGCTCAATGCATGCTACATTGTGCTTTCGATATTACAAACCCAACTAAAAATGTCTTGTGAATGTCTTTGGTTTGTGTAGTTATTTTAGCCTCAAGCTTGGCTTTGTTGGATTTTATTAAGCTACCGAGTTGTTTATTTATTTCAGTGACAAGTGCATTCTGGGAATTACTCTTCTTACTTTTGTTCAAAATTCTTTTCCTTTTATTATAAAGTTCATTAATATTATGGTTCCACCATCTGACTTTGTTTCTGGGGTATGCTGTGTACTTGTTCCTTTGCAGTACACTGGCAACAATGTAGCTGCTTACATACTCATATAGTGTGGTGGTGTACATTTCTGTATATTCAGTCGACTTAACTAGGTTGGGTGGGGATTTGAAGTTCGCCAATGTATCACATAGGAGTAGGTAGTTTATCTTAAAGAAATTTCCAAAGGTACCTTGAATAGAGAGGATCTCTGGCTTCAATTTTATTACAAAGGAGACTGCTTTATGGACAGACCTATCAAGTGATGAAGATACGCAAAAGTATGATGCAAGATACTCCCATATTAGTAAGGAAAAGATCCAAAATATTATTCTCCCCAGTTTGTACTCTGACTAATTGCTCCACTGTGTTTGTATTAACAAAGGTCAGGAATCTCTATCCTTCTGCACTAGCGGTGGAGTAGGCTTCTCAATCTATAGTTTGATAGTTTACATCACCTATTAAATGGCATTGGATTTAATACTGAGTGAGTCCAGTCCTAGTCATAGGCATAAGGGCTTTCTTGTGTCATAGAGGGAGTACGTAGTGAGCTAATATATATGGTGCTGGTCCTTTCTGATGGTTATTTGGACATGAAGAAGCTGCAGTACACGGGGCTTCTTTAGCCCTTCTGAGCTTGGAATTTCTGGTTAAAGGCTTATAGTGCCTGCATATTTGTACTGATTCTTACTAAATTGGTACACCTTGTTTGCTGTAGCATAGACTAGATCCAGGCCTGCTGAATCTAGTTTTGTTTGTATAACTTGAGCACTAATCCAGGCATTCTTTAAAGTATTCAAATGTATTTATTACTGCTTGGTAGTAACTTGATTAAAGTGTAGCTATCATTCAAAGTCTTTTGGATTAAGCACTTGGGCTCAGACCAGTTGTTTTACATTAGGAAGGTTTGTGGCCTGCACTGTGGTGGCAGGACAGGTAGCTTACATCCTTCTAAGTTGGGAACTGCTGATTGAGGGCTCAGTGTCTGTTATTCTAAAAGTATATTAGTTTTGGTTTAAGCACTTGGGCTTCAGGCCAGTTATTTTACATTAAGAAGGTTCATGGTCTGCACTCTTGTGGGAGGAGGCTGGACTCTGCCCTTCTGAGCTGGGAATTTCTGGTTAAAGGCTTATAGTGCCTGCATATTTGAACTGTTTCTTACTGGAATTGGTACACCTTGTTTGCTGTAGCATAGACTAGATTCAGGCCTGCTGAATCTAGCTTTGTTTGTATGCTTGTTTGCTTGTTATTTCCCTGAAATGCTAATTCCACCTAAAACGCGGCTGTTCAGCGCTTCTGTGGATCCCTAGTGACATCTGCATTGCTTACTGTACTTATTTCCTTGTTTCACTTGAAAGAAAGTTACTGTTTGTCATTTTTGCATTTAAGTTACCTGGCACTTGCTCACTAAAGCAATTATATAAGTCAGCACTAAAAAATTAAAAGCACTACACCCTCACAAACTCCCCTTGAGTACCTTGTTCCTCATTGGCCCTTTTTTTTCAATTATAAAGGAATTCCCAATACTATTCTAGCATGCCCAAAGGTCAGTTGTCAATCTCCTCTCTGGTCCAGCTGGTGAATCTGGGAATCTTGAGGCAATGTTACAACTGCCTCATGTACACAGACAACCCTCTCCTCCTCCCAACAAATTCCAACACATGTGAGAGATGCAACCATATAGCCAAACTGGAGGCTAAGCTCTCTCAACTCAATACTGGCAAAACCTGTCAGGAGGAGAAGGAAACCACACTCACTACAATTCCAGTCTCACATAGACCTACCACGACAGCAAGCCAAACACATGAACACACAAAAACATACTCGGAGGCTCTAAATAAAAATCTGCCTAAGCAGCAGAGACCTCCAAAGCAGACACCCAAGCAACCGCTACCCCAAAACAAAACACGTGCAACACATAGCTCACAAAGCCAGTGTGATGATCAGTCACAGCCCTTAAGGCTAAACAACACACCTGATACACTTGTAATAGGTGACTCTATCATCAGGCACACTGACGTCCCGCTCACCAGGCTGAACAAGGAGAAGGTCACGGTGAGCTGCCTGTCAGGCGCTAGAATCTGCCACATAACACAAGCACTCAGGTCACTCCAAGGCAAGTACAAATATAACTCAGTCATTGTCCATGCTGGTGTGAATGACCTGAGATGTACCTCCCTGAAATACATGAAAAGAGACATAGAGGAGCTCTCTGAGCATGTGGCCCAGGCCGGTATGACCCTGACCTTGAGTAGCATCTTACCCTCACCAAGAATGATGCTACAATATGAAGACAAGATGATCAATTTCAACAATTGGCTTAAGTATTGGTGTCATTCAAAGGGGATCCAGTGCCTGTCAGCTTGGGAAGACATGCTCGACAAGCCACGATGCTTCGCTAGGGACAGCTTACACTTGTCATCCCTGGGTTTTCGGATATTGGCAAAGGCTCTTGCTACCCCCATAGTGCCTTTTTTAGGCAAGGCTCAAAAGACAAACCCACCTCCATAGGTATTACAAGAGATAAGAAACTAAGAGTAAAGCTACTCAACGCCAGAAGTCTAAACCTCAAGATGCATACACTCGAAACTCTTCTTAGCATGGAGAACATTGATATCTGTGCAGTAACAGAAACCTGGTTCAAGGCTCCCGAGAGCACCCCAGCACTACTAGGTTATACCTCATACCATGCTTTTCGACCCCAAAACTTGGACCGAACCAGAAAAGGAGGGGGAGTATCAATATTCGTCAAAGATACTCACACCTCCAGGTTGGTGGCACAACACGAAGCATCAGAGACTATCCATGTGCAACTAACAGTGGGTAGAACTGCCTTCCAGTTTATAGCCTGCTACAGACCACCCTCCCAAACCCAGGAACCCCACTTGGCCTTCCTGAGAACACTGGAAAATATGAAGGTCTCTCCAAACACCATTATATTGGGCGACTTCAAATACCCAAACATAGACTTGGAGCATTATTCTAGCTCCAACACCCTAGCTGAAAGGTTCCTAGACTTTATAAACTCAAATGCTATGGAACAACTTGTTACCACACCCACAAGAGGGGAAAACATACTGGACCTGATCATCACCAACATGGGGACTCTATGCTCCAGACCAGAAGTGTATCCCTCACTGGTAAGATCAGACCATAAACTAATCTCACTGGATATTCACATCCCGACCCCACCCCCTGCCCAGAAAACCACAGTGAAAAACTTCTTTAAAGCAAATTTCACACTCCTCAAAACCGAGGTGGAATCCTTCCAAGCCCCCGGGCCTGTGGAAAATACGGACCAGACTGCAGAATCCTTTATAAATGCATTCTATTAACACCTTCAGGAATGCATGGATCATGCAATCCCAAATAAAACCAAGACCCAATCCTCCAAAGGCAGACGTCCTGTCTGGTGGACCCCAGCCATAAACAAACTATACAATAGAAGTAGGAAGCTACTACATGATAGAGCAAAATCCCAAAAAGGGAAGGCATCTCTGATCAATGTTAGCAAACAACTACGGGCACTCATAAAATTGTCTAAGGCCAGCTTCGAGAGAAAAATTTCATAGGACACTAAGGATAATCACAAGGCTTTTTTATTTAGTTATGTTAGGAACCTGGGTGGGAATTCCCAGATATGCTCAGAATTAGTCCAAAATGACAAAAAATACACCGAACCCACAGACATTGCCAACATCCTAGCTGACAGGTTCAGCGCAAACTCCCCCCCCTCCCCACCAAAAGGGCAAATATCTAATCCCAGCAGAGTGCTGGCCCCCTGACATCTCAGATGCTCAGGTAAGAGCCGCCCTCTCCAAAGCAAAAAAGACAGCATCAATGGGACCAGACGGTGTCCCGGGCTGCATCCTACATGAACTCCAAGAAGAGCTAAACCCAAACATAAAACTACTGTTCAATCTCAGCCTTACCACAGGATATGTATCTAAAGAGTGGCATACAGCAACAGTGGTCCCTCTCCACAAAGGTGGTGCCTCAACGGATCCTGGAAACTATCGTCCCATAAGCCTGACTAGCTTGGTCTGCAAAGCTATGGAAAGGATCATCATGGACCTCATAAAAAAAGATATTGGGGACCTACAGACACTAGATCCTACCCAGTTCAGCTTTGTTAAGGGCAGATCCTGCCTCTTAAACCTGGTCAATTTCTGTGAAACAGTCACCAAGGCCGTTGACGAGGGGAAGGTGGTCCACACAGCCTACCTGGACCTCGCAAAAGCCTTCGATACAATACCCCACTCGGGCATTATAGATAAGCTCACCAGCTTAAATATAAACCCCTATGTCACTAGATGGGCTGCAAACTGGCTCAAGGACAGAACCCACATGGTTAGAATTGCTGGAGCCATGTCAGACTCCAAACCAGTTACAAGTGGCATCCCACAAGGCTCAGTCCTGAGACCTCTCCTGTTAGCTATATATTTCTTGGAGGTACAGGCAAACACGGAAGGACTTTGGCTGACCAAGTTCACAGATGACTGCAAACTGGGCGCTATAATCGACTCTCCAGCCGACACAAGCATCCTCCAAAAGGGCCTCATAGAAACAGACAACTGGTGCCAGAGCCATGGCCTCAAGCTAAACGCCAAAAAGTGTATAGTCATCCCCTTTGGCAAAAACAAAGCGCCCACAAATTACCACATAGGTGGTAATCCATTAAATACGGATGAAGTAATTAGGGACCTGGGGACCCAAGTTGATAGCAATCTCTCATTTGACAACCATGTGGCCAAAGTGGTTAGAAAAACATTTTATATAGCCCACCTAATCATGAGGGGATTTACATCTAGATCAGGGGAGGTCATCGTGCCTCTTTACTCATCCCTCATCAGGCCCATAATTGAGTACAATGCCCCTTTTGGGATGTACCTTACCAGACACCTGCAGCAACTGGAAAGACCCCAAAAGTACCTCACTAAGAGGATCAAAGGGCTCAAACAGATGCCATATGCTGCCCAGTTAAAGAAACTCCAGCTCTACTCAGTGGCATACCGCCTGCTCAGAGGCGATCTGTGCCTGACGTATAAAGCCATGTCCAACCCGTAATTAATGGACATGCTGCACCTCAGAAAATACAAATCCCATCGAGCTACGCACTCGAGAGACTTGAACCTCAGCACTGAAATAAATAGGACATGCTGGAGGGACAGATTCATAACCCAGAGGCTCCCTTCACTCTGGAATAAAATCCCAGTCTAGGTTAGGCAGAGTTCCTCATTGACTCTCTTCAAGAGGAATCTTGATGAGTGGATGGGGGATCATAGGTTTACCCCGGGTATCACTTCCGTGTCACTGTTAGACAGGGGCACAGTATACTAACCTCGAAAAACGGCATATCAAATTTAATTTTAAAATGGGTGGTGAAAGCCAAACACACTCTGGCTAGGCTTATAAATGCCCTAGGGCAGATAGCCTAGTATGAACCTATGTACCAGCTTTGATAGGAATCTCCTATGGGTGCAGTTTGAGACACCTCCTCCTTTTTTCCCCTCCTGTGCAGTAGCTGGTCTAAATGTGTGGAAGCTGTTATAGCCCTGCACAGCTGGAGAGCTCTCTGATATTTTAAACCATGTCACAGTCACCACACAGATGTCAATGTCCTCCAGGGTAAGAAGAGCTTGTAGGAAGTGAAGATTCATGTTTAGGCTGCTAGCATCCATCAGTAACACCTTCATATTTTCCTTTCCTTGTTTTGTTATGTTGGTAAATAAGAAGGCACTATGTGGGTGACCATTGTCTTTTTTGATAATCAGAACCCGAGAGATGACAGATACAGGCCAGCCCCAGTGAAGCAACATGGTCTGTTGATCATATCCTCCTATGCTGACATATACTGGAACCCCTTTGAATTTAATGAAGTCAATTTAGTTTTTGCTTGTATTGCAGCATTGTCCTTTGGAGAAGGTAGAATGCTGCTCAATACAAGGCTTATACTTGCCTTGGACACATAGTCTGAAAGCTCTATCATGTCTCTCTTCCAGGGGGGTAAAGCTCAAGCCATTGACATTGGCAAGAACTATGATAGAGTCATACTGGTACTTGCTGTTCAAGGACTTGAGTGCATGAGTGTTCTGATGGATCCTGGCACTAGACAAACGACTAACCATCACTGTTTCCTTGCTCAGCCTGGTAAGAGGCACTTCTGTATGTTTTCAAATGGAGTCACCTATAACAAGAATGTTTGGTTGGGTCAATACCTGACTTACGGGCTCAGCATATGTGCCTTTGGGACTTATTGTGCTTTGTGAGGATATAGGTTTAACTTGCTAACTGTGCCTTGTGCCTGTCATGTGTTTTGGAGGTCTTTGAGGTTTAGGCAAATTAATCTTTAGAACATCAGCATATGATGGATTATGTGCATTGGGATGGCATTGGAGAGGTGTGACGTATGGTACTGCTGCTGATTTTGATGTCTGAGTTTACTGTGTGTGACATTTTTGCCTCCAAGATTATTATTATATATGCACATCTCTCACAAACTGTGTTATCCTGTTTGAATAATAGACGGTCGCCAGACAATATGAAACAATTTTTGCACCGTCTCGAGATATCCATCTCAGTCAGGCTGGCTAGAGACGTTGTGGGGAAGTGCTAGTCCATGGTACCAACAGGAATGACTCTGGGGTAGGGGTAACTATAACTGCTTGAAGTTCATTTTTAGAATGTTTGGGTGGATTTGCTAGCCTAGAAAGGAACCAATAAATTTATTTTAGTAAAAAAAAAAAAAAAATCTCACTAATTTAATACTAAAATCAGTGCAAGCAGTAGCAGTATACTTAATATTTACCAATTATATCAAAGGTAGTTTAGCCTAATGAGTAGTTTAAGAAGAAAGACTTTGAAAAATGATACTTAAGTGTTTATTGTCAACAGCAAATAAATGGGAAGAGGGATGGAGGGAATTTAAAGTTCAAATTATCATAAGAGGCAGGCAGCAACTGATACACTGGGTTTAAGAGCACAACTGCAATAAAGTGGCTTGGAGGGTAAAACCGTTAGACCCTTAGCTCTGAGATAACTAGCCTGGAATTGGCTTAGTACAAAACTAGTCCTGAACTAGACTTAGTACATAAGAATGAAACTAGGGTTTAATACCAACTGTTCGACCACTTAAACAGCAACATTTCTTATATATTCAAACACGTGTGTGTGTGTGTGTGTGTGTGTGTATAAATATGTATATATATATATATATATATATATATATATATATATATATCTTTATATGTATATATATATATATATATATATATATATATATATATATATATATGGGTCTACCTGAATTATCCGAAACTGCAAATGACTGACAGCGAGATAACCGACACCCGAAGATCGACAACAGAGAAGGCCGACAGTTGAGAATTCCGATGCTAAGAACACCGACATGGTAAGGTAAGTGTGCGATAGGGGTGGACGTTAGGGTCAGGGTGTGGGTAAGGTAAGTGTGTGATAGTGATGGACATTAGGGTAGGGTGCGGGTGAGGTAAGTGTGTGATAGTGACAGACTTTAGGTTTAGGGGCAGGTTAAGTGAGTTAGGGTTAGGGTGCGGGTAAGATAAGTGTGCGATAGTGATGGACTTAAGGGTTAGGAGTGGATTAAGTGAGTTAGGGTTAGGGTGCGGGTAAGGTAAGTCTGGGTAAGGTAAGTGTGCGATAGTGATAGACTTAAGGGTTAGGGGTGGATTAAGTGAGTTAGGGTTAGGTTGCGGGTAAGGTAAGTGCGTAATAGTGACGGACCTTAGGGCTAGGGTTTGGGTTAAGGTTAGTGCATGTATAGCTGTGTATGTAAGGTTTAGTGTAGGTTTGTAAGGCTTTTGGTGTGCTTGTGTTGTGTGTGTGTTTTTCGGGAAAGTTATTTGTTGTGTTATTGTCAGGATTGTGGTTTGTCGGGCATGTGAAGTTTTGTGTTTTTGAATTTTCGGTTTTGTTGTGTCGGTTATTTCGTTGTCAGTGTTTTGGCGTGTCGGTGTTATCAGCTAGACCCATATCTATCTATATATATATATATATATATATATATATATATATATATATATATATATATATATATATATATATATATAAAATATGGGTCTACTTCTAATAGCTGAAATTTCACTTACTCAAAACTTACTTTATCGAGGTGACAACACCAGACATTGAATAAACCGAACGTTTACACACTTGGCCAACATTTAAAGTACAAGCACACTGCAGTATGTCAACCCACCCAGGTGTGGGGCTATCCCTCAACTAAATATTCCAACTCTGGGATTGCACTACAGTGAGGAAAAGGGCAAATTTCCCCATGTTGGCCAAGTTCGGTGGTGTTGTCTCGATAAAGTAAGTTTTGGGTAAGTGAACTTTTGGTTATATAATATTCTCATAGGTGATATATGAAACAAAGCATGCAGTATTAGCCTGAACCTTTTGCTTTAAAGTTAGGAGTTTGAATTAAAGACGAGGTACAAGAAGGAGAAACAAAAGCCCCACCTTTGTATTCTGTCACCATCTGCATTTGGCACACATCTGTACATTGGATCATGTTAGCTTGAAAGCTACTGTAAAGTATTGATCTAACTAATAAAAGAAGCCTAGAAAAAAGCTATACTTAATAATGTAGAAAGAAATGCTTATGATGTTTTAAAAGGCTGCATCTGTATCCACTACAGCACTGATGTGGAAATGTCATTCCAACAGAAAGCGGGGAATTTGAAGCCCAAGTCGCTTTACTGAGCAGATTGACCCTTGTTAGTACTGACACAGTTTGCTTTTGCTCTATGAACTCATCTGTCCTTTATTAACTGCCACTGAGTCAATCCACTGACTTAATTATGCCTTGTTTTATCTCATTCTGGGTCTTGAGTTCAAAGTTTGTTCCAGGTCTTTAAAAAGTGTCAGGGGAAGTGTAATTATATCAAAGTATAAAATCTTTCTTGTGAACCCTTGTTTTAAAAATGTGCAGACATGCACTGTGATTCAGTAACTCATAAACCAAAACTTACACAAACTTACACAAACAGTGTGAGAAAAAACACATCCCAAGTCAACTGCTCATGTAAACTGGCTTACAAAACCATTGCTCATGACAGAAAAACATCATTGGAGAGACTGAAATAAATATCTGAACAGAATGTGAATATGCATTCTATCTTAAAGAAATAATGGCAAAAGGCATACACTGTTTGCATGCAGTATGCTGATTACTTATGAAACATGCTGATGGAGCGCATGATTTGGATATCTGCTTCAGTTGTATAAATATGTGTAGTTTACTTTCCTAATAAGCATGCATCCCATATGTGCCTAAAGCTGGCAAACTTTTATATCTTCAGACATCATCTTTAGATAGAGTCATGGTTGAACTCATTCCAGTGGCTTTTATTTCTTTCTTGGTTTTGGAATTAATGCACTCATATGTGTGCCTTGGCATAAATAATGCCTCTAGAAAATTATGTATTAGGCTCCTAAACTCAAAACTATTTGTGTTACCTTCTGCGAGGAATGAAAGTTAATTTTCCCTGAAACTCTTTTGTTTGCTAACTACCCTATTGCTGTACATTTCAAGGGCAAACCAGTGAATAGTTTTTTTTTTTTGTATGTATGAGCCAATTTTATTTTCTTGGCAATGTTCCGCAGTCACAGCAGATACAGAAATTCAAGGTTCCTTTTGGATGACAATATAGCTTATGATGTTAAAAAAAATATATATCCAAAGGGAGCCACATAAGAGTGACAAAGTAATCTTTAAATGAAAGTCATTCCAATTCGTATATATGTTGTACTCTTTAGAGTCAAATTCATGTCTTACAACTATACAAAATTATGGCTTAATCTCTATACATCCATCTCTGAGCAGTTGTTGTTGTGTCTTTCGGCTTTTCCCTGTTAGGGGTCCCATTAAACAGCTTCTGTCCAAGTAACATGTCAGATGCCATCGCCACAGATATGTTGTAGTCTGTGTGTGTGTGTGTGTGTGTGTGTGTGTGTGTGTGTGTGCGTGTCTGTGTGTGTGTGTGTGTGTGTGTGTGTGTGTGTGTGTGTGTGTGTGTGTGTGTGTGTGTGTGTGCGTGTCTGTGTGTGTGTGTGTGTGCGTGTGTGTGTGTGTGCACGCGTGTATGTGTGTGTGTGTGTGTGTGTGTGTGTGTATTTATGTGTGCACATGCGTGAGCATCTCCGCTTTTCACTTTGTGTGTAGTTGTGTGTCTGCGCACATGTGCAAAACCATACGTGTGTGTGTGTATTTCCACATGTCCACTTCTTAGTGACTCCATATACTGTCACAGTCATCATGAGGATACATATGTCTGATCATGCACTGGTTTCACATAGTCTTCTTATCTATGTCTAGGCATGCAATTCTTTCTCTACCCAAAGTCACTCATTACCTTCCCCCAGGTGCTATTGCATTAGCTCTAGTTGTATTAAATAATGGGAGAAAAGCAGGTTTCCCTCTGAAGGAAGTGAGGGGGGGCGGGGGTTGAGCTTGTGGAAAGCACTTAGCTTATTTGATTTCATTTATTTTGGTTCACAGTTTCACTTTGACCCTTAAAGTTACCAGAGTTATGTGAAAGGATACTATGGAGTAAAACTACAAGAGCAGAAAGGTTACTGCAAATGGGAGCAGGGTAAGATGGGGTAGGTTGGGGTGAAGGCCTGGCAGAAGAATTGCTCGTCTGAAGTTCAAGTTACTTCTGGTTCATTTGCTTGAATGGCATGTTTTCTGACAGTTACTGCAGATGATAAATGCTATAAATTAAAGTGATCCTTATAGCAGATATTACAGGGTTTGATTCCTTCCATTGCTATTTGCCTACTTTATGACTTATCAAGTTGCTTAGCAGTTAGTGTGCATATCATGCCTCAGAAAATGGGCATTTGTGTCTAGTCAGCTTTTGCCAGAAACAGGAATCCACCAGAACAAAGTCCAAAATAGCAGCAAAAGAATCTAAGTCAATAAAGTAATTCCAGAGCACTATGCTCATGTGAATAATTTAATTGAAAATAGCAAACGTGTTTTCACTTATGCTTCATCCAGCTAGTTTATACACAGAAGTGTGCAAGAAGCTTTCTTATATAATCATTAAATAATTATTAATATCACATCGATGATTTTATAAAATCAATCATACAATTAAATGATTTATGTCTCAATCCCTTTTCTTTTAAAACTGGTTTTAAAAGAGACAATATTATTCAGGCCAGGATATCTGTCTGCCTCTAACTCTTCAAAGACATCAGTGAGTGCTAATAAATCACCCCCTTCCTGGTTTAACTTAACTAGCTTTAAAACTTGAAACGTAAGCTAATGCATCTCATTAAACTCCAGTATATGTCTCACAAGGGCATTTGTAGCTTTATTTATTCTTATATAAGATATGTCTTTTCATATTCATTCCCTTAGGGTTTGATTGGTTTTCTGTACATAATTACCTGGGCAGAGCTGACATCTTGCTAGTGATATCACATTTTTATTAGTACAGTCAGCATAACTATTTGCTTAGACATCTTCCCTGCTTTCGACTGAAAACATTCTATTGCTTTGCTGATGTAACTATAGAAAGTACAATTTAAACAAGATAAGGTATCATAACTATTGCATTTTATGCATTCAACCTGAGCATCTTCATGACAAAGTACCCTTTTCGAATTCTTCTTATTTTTGTAACTTAATCTAGGAGCTATTCCTACTATATTTCTTAACTTGAATGCTCCAGTTCATTTTAATTATTTGCTTTTATGTTATAAACATCCCTTAAAATGTCAAGGGGAAACTTAAACTTTGTGGTGCAAGATTTCTATTTTCATCTCCATCATGTGTCGGTCCAAAATAAGGTTTTGTTACATTCTTTCTGTCCTGTAAGTGTGTGCACTTACTTATACAGATTTCTTCTTGTGAATAGCTTTTCCCTACAACATTCCCACAAAGGATATCTATTATTTACTTTTATTTTTTACAATTTGTGATTAGTCTTGATGCTTGCAATATTTGTCCAGGCATTATATTATTAAAAATATGTCTTGGTACATGTAACATTCATGTAGATAAGAATTCTTCTTACATTATTTTTTTTTATGTACTTGAACCTTAATAAGCCATGTGGACATTCTAAATATTTTAACATCTAAAATCTCTAGTGATTCATAGGAATATTTAATTTAAAATTTAAGAAATGAAATGGATGATTTTATATATTCCTGTAATGATATGAGTATGGGAACGTCATCGCGCCGCACCATAAAGATATCGTGCACAATTCATACATAATATAGTACTTACTGCTCATATAGTTGTGAGGATTTATAAATACATTATCTCTCATTCTACTAGAACAAGGTTAGTGTAGGAATTGGCACAAGCTGTGCCCATCATTACACCATTCTTTTGAATGTAGCATACCCCCCCCCATATATGAAAACTTTATTCTCTAAGCCTAACTCCAAAAGGGTACAATAACATTGACATTTCTTGTACCTAAATCACTATAACTAGATAAATAAGTGCTCCTTTGTTATTAAGAATTATTGTAAATAATGATTTCACATTGAAAGTAATGAGCAAAATATATTTTTTATCTTTTAATACTCTGTTATTACACAATGCCTTCTTCTTAAGCTCTCCATCTAAATACAGACAAATGGGTTATGTTACCCATCCTTGATCCAAGATAAAGGGCCTTAATGGTGGTCTGGTGGTCTGTCTTTACTTTTATGTATTTCTGGGTTCATAGGTGATAACTAGGCAAATGGCACAAGAGCCTCTACTGGCTTAGCCAATAATACCTAGGATATTGCAATATTATATCTTAATTCCCCGGCTATAGGATGGGACAGTATCAGGGTAGTGGGTCTTTGGGTATTGGAGCCTGGAGTCATTTTATTGACTGCCTCTGTTCATAACAGACATGGTCAGTACCTTAGAAGTGAGCTTCTCCCAGTCCATTTATCCAAATTCCTTTTGAAGAGAGTGAGAGATGGGCTTTGTTTCATGAAGATGAGAAGTTTATTCCATAGATGAGGTAGCCTTTCAGATATGAATCTGTCTCTCCAGTAAGTTTTGTTAGAGTCACAAATAAGATTCAGGTCCATAGAATGTGTAATCCTTGTATAATTGTTCTTGCAAATATGTAACATTTTCATCAGAGCTGGTCAGGCATAAGTCCCCAATCAA
This sequence comes from Protopterus annectens, assembly GCF_019279795.1. Classification (NCBI taxonomy): domain Eukaryota; kingdom Metazoa; phylum Chordata; order Ceratodontiformes; family Protopteridae; genus Protopterus; species Protopterus annectens. The sequence continues at coordinate 1,824,515,264 of NC_056743.1, read as the reverse complement.
GAAAAATATGAGATGGAGTAAAGGGATAGGGCCTTTAACAGTCTGTTTGACATGAGTTTCTTATGCTTTGTATTTTTAGTGAGAAACTTCTGGATCCACTCCAGTTGTTGTACGTGCCTGGTTAGGTACATGGAGAAGTGAGCATTGTACTCAATTACAGGCCTGATGATGGCCAAATATAATGACACAATAAGTTGAGACACACAGACGTTCCTCACTAATGTAGCTACCT